>NW_026113988.1:43188-141717 GCF_018139145.2 Gymnogyps californianus | reverse complement strand
CCTCTGAAATCAAACGTCCGCAATGGCTCCCACAGGGAAAGTGCCAGCCCTGAAAGCTGTTGCTAGCCAGCACCCTTCCTTGGAAGCGCTTTCCAGGCCCAGCAACCGTGGGGCTCCGGGCTTCTCTAGCCACCTCACGGCAATGGTCACCATCTCTCCGGCTCGGAGAGCTCAGCTCTGAAATTGAAAACGTCCAGCAATGGCTCCCACAGGGAAAGTGCCAGCCCTGAAAGCTGTTGCTAGCCAGCACCGTGCCATGGAAGCGCTTTCCCAGGCCCAGCAACCGTGGGGCTCCGGGCTTCTCTAGCCACCTCACGGCATGGTCACCATCTCTCCGGCTCGGAGAGCTCACCTCTGAAATCGAAAACGTCCGAGCAATGGCTCCCACAGGGAAAGTGCCAGCCTGAAAGCTGTTGCTAGCCAGCACCTTGCCATGGAAGCGCTTTCCCAGGCCAGCAACCGTGGGGCTCCGGGCTTCTCTAGCCACCTCACGGCATGGTCACCATCTCTCCGGCTCGGAGAGCTCAGCTCTGAAATTCAAAACGTCCAGCAATGGCTCCCACAGGGAAAGTGCCAGCCCTGAAAGCTGTTGCTAGCCAGCACCGTGCCATGGAAGCGCTTTCCCAGGCCCAGCAACCGTGGGGCTCCGGGCTTCTCTAGCCACCTCACGGCATGGTCACCATCTCTCCGGCTCGGAGAGCTCAGCTCAGAAATTCACAAACGTCGAGCAATGGCTCCCACAGGGAAAGTGCCAGCCCTGAAAGCTGTTGCTAGCCAGCACCGTGCCATGGAAGCGCTTTCCCAGGCCAGCAACCGTGGGGCTCCGGGCTTCTCTAGCCACCTCACGGCATGGTCACCATCTCTCGGCTCGGAGAGCTCACCTCTGAAATCGAAAACGTCCAGCAATGGCTCCACAGGGAAAGTGCCAGCCCTGAAAGCTGTTGCTAGCCAGCACCCTTCCTTGGAAGCGCTTTCCCAGGCCCAGCAACCGTGGGGCTCCGGGCTTCTCTAGCCACCTCACGGCATGGTCACCATCTCTCCAGCTCGGAGAGCTCACCTCTGAAATTGAAAACGTCCAGGCAATGGCTCCCACAGGGAAAGTGCCAGCCCTGAAAGCTGTTGCTAGCCAGCACCGTGCCATGGAAGCGCTTTCCCAGGCCCAGCAACCGTGGGGCTCCGGGCTTCTCTAGCCACCTCACGGCATGGTCACCATCTCTCCGGCTCGGAGAGCTCACCTCTGAAATCGAAAACGTCCAGCAATGGCTCCTACAGGGAAAGTGCCAGCCCTGAAAGCTGTTGCTAGCCAGCACCGTGCCATGGAAGCGCTTTCCCAGGCCCAGCAACCGTGGGGCTCCGGGCTTCTCTAGCCACCTCACGGCATGGTCACCATCTCTCCGGCTCGGAGAGCTCACCTCTGACATCAAAACGTCCAGCAATGGCTCCCACAGGGAAAGTGCCAGCCCTGAAAGCTGTTGCTAGCCAGCACCCTTCCTTGGAAGCGCTTTCCCAGGCCCAGCAACCGTGGGGCTCCGGGCTTCTCTAGCCACCTCACGGCATGGTCACCATCTCTCCGGCTCGGAGAGCTCAGCTCTGAAATTGAAAACGTCCAGCAATGGCTCCCACAGGGAAAGTGCCAGCCCTGAAAGCTGTTGCTAGCCAGTACCCTTCCTTGGAAGCGCTTTCCCAGGCCAGCAACCGTGGGGCTCCGGGCTTCTCTAGCCACCTCACGGCATGGTCACCATCTCTCCGGTTCGGAGAGCTCACCTCTGAAATTCAAAACGTCCAGCACTGGCTCCCACAGGGAAAGTGCCAGCCCTGAAAGCTGTTGCTAGCCAGCACCCTTCCTTGGAAGCGCTTTCCAGGCCCAGCAACCGTGGGGCTCCGGGCTTCTCTAGCCACCTCACGGCATGCTCACCATCTCTCCGGCTCGGAGAGCTCAGCTCAGAAATTCAAAACGTCCGGCAATGGCTCCCACAGGGAAAGTGCCAGCCCTGAAAGCTGTTGCTAGCCAGCACCGTGCCATGGAAGCGCTTTCCCAGGCCAGCAACCGTGGGGCTCCGGGCTTCTCTAGCCACCTCACGGCATGGTCACCATCTCTCCGGCTCGGAGAGCTCACCTCTGAAATCGAAAACGTCGAGCAATGGCTCCCACAGGGAAAGTGCCAGCCCTGAAAGCTGTTGCTAGCCAGCACCCTTCCTTGGAAGCGCTTTCCCAGGCCCAGCAACCGTGGGGCTCCGGGCTTCTCTAGCCACCTCACGGCATGGTCACCATCTCTCCAGCTCGGAGAGCTCACCTCTGAAATTGAAAACGTCCGGCAATGGCTCCCACAGGGAAAGTGCCAGCCCTGAAAGCTGTTGCTAGCCAGCACCGTGCCATGGAAGCGCTTTCCAGGCCCAGCAACCGTGGGGCTCCGGGCTTCTCTAGCCACCTCACGGCAATGGTCACGATCTCTCAAGAAAACAAGGCTCCATCTTCAATAAAGCCAGGAATTCCAGGAAGATGCAATGCACCTAGAATAAAGAAAACATGCATCCTATTAAACCACCTTGCCACCCCTGAACACTCAGTACAAAATTACTGACCTGGAAAAAAAAGAGTTTCAGACAAGCGTATTTTCCATTATACATGCTGCTGAACCTTGACCGGTCCTGAACTTCCTACCTCAAACAGACACCTCCGCTCCTCTAAATGTCAAAACGCAGCTGCCCAAATAGTTTCGAGAGCTCAAAAGCTGCAAAGGACTGAAGGAACAGCAGACCACCGACACCCCAGAAGCCCAGCAACAGAATGAGCTCCCTGATGAGCGGCTGTGGCTCATATACCCCGGGCCCCACCCACCACCCTTCCCACAATCCCCTGGGAAAGGGGCGGGGCCAACCACCAGAAGACATAAAGGCAGCCAGAGGAGCAGCAGGGAGTTTTCTCAGCTGCCTTCAGTTTAGGGTGTGCAAAGTGCTGAGCAGAGAAAGCGACCCTTACTGGAAACAGCAATGCCTGCGCTTTTACTGCAACTACATCTACACTGCACCAGCAACATGACCGGGTAGCGAATTAAGTTTAATTTTCCTGGGGCCTGGATAGAAAAGAGAGATGTCCTACTAAGCTCTGTAAGAAAGTACTTTGTTAAATGCAATAATGGTGGTGTTATCAAAATCATGTGCTTTAGTTTCCTATTAAAAAAAAAAAAAACAACCAAAAATGCTATGGGATTACGCTTCGTTTCTAGCAAGACCCCGCATACTACCTAAATTCTACCAGAACTGCCTTCTGGGTAGGACCGAATGACAAAACAGAATTAGATCACGTAAGAATCCCTTCTCAACAATATCTCCGGTTGCAAAGTAAATTTTTTACTATAAATCGCCGACGATTCAGAGTCGCCTTGGCGGTCTCTCTGACCGACTCCCTTAACCGAACTAGATGAGTCCCAAGGAACACAAAATGCAAAAAACCCATGGAAATACAAGAACCGTATCAGACACTGTATGAAGCAGCAGCAGCCTAATTAACACCTGAGTAGCTAGACCAAAAATAAATTGCAAAACAGAACAAAAACCACCACAGGAGATGTGTCCATAAAAACAGATGAAGGCTATCGCCTTCTCTGAAAAACTCAAGAGGAGATCTGAGCTGATGAGAGACATCTTTGGGGTACCAGCTACCAAATAGAAACATACTATAAGACGGAAAACAAGACGACTCCTCTGGAGCACAAAGATGGCTTTGGAAAAGGTTCTGACACAACAAGAGGCATTGTCGCAGGGATTAGAGAGATCCCAAAGGGGCCAGAGAGACCAAAGAAGTCTCAGGGATGCAGTGAGCTCAAAAGGGAATTGAACAAAATACAGGTGTCCTCAGGGGACTGGGGACTGAATGGAGGCGCACCAAAGAGATGAGAGGACAGAAAGACCGACTGGGGTAACAGAAGCGGACTGGGGAAGGGTTCTGAGGGGAAGAGAGGGGTGCAAAGTGCCCTCCCGAGCTAAAACGGGGCTCTAGGGCATAGGAGGTGTCTCGCGAGAGCTCAGCAAAGGCAGCGGAGGAGTCCCAAGGGGCCGGAGAGACCAAAGAAGCCTCAGAGGTAACAATGAGGAGCTCTGAAGGGGATTTCAACAAAGTACAGATGTTCTCAGGGAGCCGGGGGCTGAATGAAGGCATCCTAAATGGCAAAGAGTAAGATAAGAGCGCTCTGAAGAGCACAAAAAAATAAAATCGAAAGGGAGCTAAAGTGCTACGAAAGTGCTGTGGAGTACAAGAAAGGACTCAGATTACATTGTTAGAGAGAGCAGAGGAATTAGGAGGGGCAGGGTAAGAAAAGAAGACTTGGAGACACAGCGAGGGCCTTGGAGTCTCAGGAGGGCGTCTAGGCAAACTACAGATGACTGAATAGGAAAGGAAACGAACAGAGACACCCTCGATGGCAGAGAGAAAGACAAAGGAGTGCTGTGTAGCCAAAAAAGAAGGGAGGCTCTGATGGAACAAGAGAGATGGAAAGGGAGATAAAGTGCTACAAGGTGATGTGGAGATTGACGAAGGTCACGGGAGGCATCGTGCCTGTAAGGAGAGGGTTGTTCAGGGGGGCCAATGGACAGACGCAGGCTTAGGGACAACAAGGAGAAAGTCGGGTGATCGTCCGAGCAGAGTCCACATGGTCTCAGGTGGCCGGGGACTGAACACGGGAATCCTAAATTCAAAACGTCCGGCAATGGCTCCCACAGGGAAAGTGCCAGCCCTGAAAGCTGTTGCTGGAGCTCACCAGCCCTTGGCTACCCTTTCCGAGCCACACCAGCCGCGGCGCTCTGCGCTCGCCCAGCCACCGACTGGCACGCTCTCTCTCGCGCACTCTCGGTAGAGCTCAGCTCGCAAATTGAAACCGCGCGACTTCCGGAGGACTGAGGGGCACTTCCGGCGGCTGGAGGACTGCCGGCCCATAGAGCTCGACTTCCGGAGGACTGACGGGCACTTCCGGCGGGCTGGAGGACTGCCGGCCCATAGAGCGCGACTTCCGGATGAGTGACGGGCACTTCCGGCGGGCTGGAGGACTGCCGGCCCATAGAGCACTACTTCCGGAGGAGTGAGGGGCACTTCCGTCGGGCTGGAGGACTGCCGGCCCGTAGAGCGCGACTTCCGGAGGAGTGAGGGGCACTTCCGGCGGGCTGGAGGACTGCCGGCCCATAGAGCACTACTTCCGGAGGAGTGAGGGGTACTTCCGTCGGGCTGGAGGACTGCCGGCCCGTAGAGCTCGACTTCCGGAGGACTGAGGGGCACTTCCGGCGGGCTGGAGGACTGCCGGCCCGTAGAGCGCTACTTCCTGAGGACTGAGGGGCACTTCCGGCGGACTGGAGGTCTGCCGGCCCGTAGAGCGCGACTTCCGGAGGCGTGAGGGGCACTTCCGGCGGGCTGGAGGACTGCCGGCCCGTAGAGCGCGACTTCCGGAGGACTGAGGGGCACTTCCGGCGCGCTGGAGGGCCCCGGCCCATAGATGGCGACTTCCGGAGGAGTGAGGGGCACTTCCGACTCCCTGGAGGACTGCCGGCCCATAGAGCGCGACTTCCGGAGGACTGACGGGCACTTCCGGCGCGCTGGCGGTCTGCCGGCCCATAGAGCGCGACTTCCGGAGGACTGAGGGGCACTTCCGGCGGGCTGGAGGACTGCCGGCCCATAGAGGGCGACTTCCGGAGGACTGACGGGCACTTTCGGCGGGCTGGCGGTCTGCCGGCCCATAGAGGGCGACTTCCGGAGGACTGACGGGCACTTCCGGGCCTCCGGGCGGCCCGGGAGTGCGGTAAGAGCCCGTACCGGAGCGCCGATGGCCGGTCTCGGTGTCGGGCGGGGCGGCAGTCGCCGCGGGTGTGTCCGTCCGTCGCCGAGAAGCCGCTCCGGGTGGCGGGGGGCCCGCCGGAGCCCCGGCGGGTGCCGGTTCGCCCTCCGGCCGCCGCGCTCTCGGGCCCGTCGCCGGCCCGGCCTCCGCGAGGGCGTTTCTCCGCGGCTCGGTGCCTCTCGCGCGGGTACCGGCGGTAGCGGCAACCGCTGCGGCGGGCGGGTCCCTCTCGCCGCGGCTGGTTCTGCCTCCGGGCCGTTTCCCTGCGGGCCCGGGGCCGGGGCGGTGCTCGGTGGGTGTTGCGCCGCGGGGGGGGGGGGCGGCTTTTACTGACGAGGCGTGACCGGGGCCGCCGCTGTAATTCGCCCAGCGGAGTTCCTTGCCTGCGGGAGCAGTCATTGCCGCTGGAGCGGTTGTGCTCGTGAGGGGCGAGGGCCGCCTGTGCCGGCGAGTGCCCGAGCAGTAACGACTCCCGGCCGGAGCGGCCGGCGCCGCGGAAGGCGCGGCAGCGGCGGGGGGGAGAGGTGGAGCGCCCTGGGGTGCGGCGGCCGCCGCCGCCGCCGGTGTGCTTGCGCGGCGGGCGGCGGGAGGCGGCGTTAGCCGGTGTAAGCGGCCCGGTTCAATAACCCCTGTTCTCAAACGCAGCGCGTGAGCGGCTCGCGCCCGGGGAGGATCCCGGTTCTGTGCGGCTGCGGGGCAAAGGAGGAGGAGACGGAGCGCCGAAAACGGAGGCTGAGGCGGAAGGAAAGGTTAATTGCTCTTCTAAATCGTGATTTCGTGTTATGAATTGGAAAGCGCATTGGGAGTACCGTAATTACCGCAATTACAATAAGATCGTTATAGTAAACTGCTCCCAGTTAGCATTCTGTTTCTGCTTCGTATCTGGAAATTTTGATGATGGTGATACTGCTTGGGCATCGTTAATGCATAAATTTAACATTGCTGTTACTAAATAAGTCAGGGGCATTAATGATGCCAAATTAGTCTTCTAAATGTTTTTAACATTCAGTTTAACTGTGAACTAATCAAATTTAATTTGCACTGGTTTTGCTTTTATTTTAGCTCTACTTGGAATTAACTAATACCTGTGGTTTGGGGGGCGGGGGTGTCCCAGAAATGGCTATGTTTAAATTCGGGCGGTCATGACGCTCTGTTAGTTTTCCGATTTTATTCTAAATCTAAATCTTTTAATGTTGTTAGTTTTGGTTGAGAATCGTTACCGCCTGTGAGTTTTCTTAATACCTACATTTAAATACAGCTATTATTTAATGACTCATTTTTATGTCTCTTTATTTAAAAATCTAAAGCTTTGATTACTATTTGGTTCTAAGCAGGAGTCATTATTGCCTCTGAACTTACTTACAGCTGTGTTAGAATTTAAGTATTAAACACTCCCGATTAGCTTTCTTATTCTATTTTCATTTTAAATTCTAAAACTTTCTTATTTTGTTTCTGATTGGGAGTCATTAATGCCTGCAATTTATTTAATAATGGCTATATTCAAATTTAGCTATTAATGACTCTCAACTAGTTTTCTATCTTTATGGTTTAAAAAAGGATTGCTAAATTGGGGGGTTTTTTATCACAATACAGATTGGGAACAATTACCACCTGATTCATTAAGTAATAGCTACGATTAAATTTAGTCATGACTCATCCCTAAATAATATTTCCTTCCTTTATTTGCACTCTCATGTTTTAATTGTCACTTTAATACTAAGTAGTATTAACTAGCACCCGTGGTTTTTTTGCTTTAATGCTAACTAGAGTTGTTTCTTTACAGATATTAATCTCGATTAGTGCTCTATTATTTATACTTTGCTGCTTGTAATTTTATAATATAAATAGGGAGTAACTACTGTCTGTCAAGTTTTGCGTAATAGCTAGAGTCCTGGCATTATTTACTCATAAAGACTGTTCTAGATATTGTTACTTAAGTTTTTATTCTAGATGTTTCAAAGTAAATAATAAGTAGTAAAAATTAAAGTAACAGAAACCAGAGACATTGGAAATCCCAGGAAAAACAACGGGAACACCTCGCTGTGACCAGAGGTCGGACAAGCACTTCGGTCCAGCTCGGTCGCTCCAGGATTTCACGCTTCAGCTCCGCCAGCGCTTTTTTCTGGTAACCCCAAATTCCTGGGGGAGCGAACATGCGTGCAGCAGACACACCGCAGCATCAAACTGCTGGCCGCACCCAGCCGTCGCCGCTGCGCCGACAGGAGCCCAAGCGACCGCCGCCCCCTCGGCCAACGGCGCGTCCGACGAAACCCGCGATGCCGCCGAGACCGTGGGGACACAGCGGAGATGACGGCGAGCTGCGGCGAGGGCGGACACGTGGCAGCAGGTACAATGCGCGATGCCGAAACAGCGCACCAGGTCACACACGCGCGGCACGGAGACTTTTATTCTGCCTGAGAGACGCGGCTGTCCTTCACAGCTCTCTCTTCGCAGCACCGAACTCTCTCTCCGCCATTGGGATTCCCGGGTGGAAAACGAGCGAGCTCTGCGCATTGCGGTGCACCCTCGCCTTCCACACCTGCACGCAAGAATAGCTGCCGGTCGGCAGCGGCTCCGCAGGAGCCAGCAGCGTGCCCTGGCAGCCGAGAGGGCAAACCGCGTCCTGGGGGGCATCAAACACGGCGTGTGCTGGCGGGGCTGGCCGGCACGTCCTCCCAGCAGCGGCTGAGGACCCGGGGCCGGTCTCATTCGGAGAGGAGGAGGCTGAGGGGCGACCTCGTCGCTCTCTGCAGCTCCCTGAGGAGGGGACGTGGAGAGGGAGGCGCTGAGCTCTGCTCCCTGGCATCCAGGGACGGGACGCCGGGGAATGGCTCCCAGCCGCGCCAGGGCAGGATCAGGCTGGACGTTGGGAAGCATCTGTGTGCGGGAGGGGTGGTCGGGCCCCGGAACAGGCTGCCTGGGCAGGGGGTCGATGCCCCCAGCCTGTCCGTGCTCAGGAGGCGTCCGGACAACGCCCCTAATGCCAGGCTTTGGCTTTTGGTCAGCCCTGAAGTGCTGGTCGCCAGTGCTCCCAGCGGGGGGGGGCGCCAGTGCGGCCAGTGCCTCCAGCGGGGGGGGGTCACCCGTGCACGCAATGCTCCCAGTGTGGAGATCGCCAGTGCACCCGGTGCTCCCAGCGTGGAGATCGCCAGTGCTCCCAGTGTGGGGCTCGCCAGTGCAGCCAGTGCTCCAGTGTGGGGCTCGCCAGTGCAGCCAGTGCTCCCAGCGTGGAGATCGCCAGTGCACCCGGTGCTCCCAGCGTGGGGCTCGCCAGTGCTCCCAGTGTGGAGATCGCCAGTGCTCCCAGTGTGGGGCTCGCCAGTGCAGCCAGTGCTCCCAGTGTGGAGATCGCCAGTGCTCCCAGTGAGGCGGTCACCAGTGCACGCAGTATGAGGGTTGCCACTGCACACAATGCTCCTAGTGGGGGGGTCACCTGTGCACCCAGTGCTCCCAGCGGGGGGTCACCAGTGCTCCCAGTGGGGGGGTTGCCACTGCACACAATGCTCCCAGTGGGGGGGGTCACCAGTGCACCCAGTGCTCCCAGTGTGGGGGTTGCCACTGCACACAATGCTCCCAGTGGGGGGGTCACCAGTGCACCCAGTGCTCCCAGTGTGGGGGTTGCCACTGCACACAATGCTCCCAGTGCGGGGGTTGCCAGTGCACCCAGTGCTCCCCGCCTCTCCACCGCGGGACGACCGGACTACATTTCCCGTCATGCCCTGCTCCGTCCCGTCCCTCGGCGCCGCGGTGCGCCCTGGGAGCTGTAGTCCCGCCCCTTCCTTGCCCTACGCCACTCCTTCGTCCACGCCCAGGGGCGGACTCCGTTTCCCGTCGTGCCTCGCGGCGCGCGGCCCTCCCGGCCGCCGTCCTTTTCCCTCTCCTCTGCCCCGCCGGCCGCCGGGCCGGGCGCGGGCCGGGCGCCGCCGCCGCCGCCGCCGCCATCGCCATCATGTCGGAGCCGCTGGGCTGGTGCGTGGAGGCGGTGCGGGCGGCGGCCGAGCCGGGGCTGGCCCGGGCGCTG
The DNA here is from genome assembly GCF_018139145.2 of Gymnogyps californianus. Taxonomy (NCBI): domain Eukaryota; kingdom Metazoa; phylum Chordata; class Aves; order Accipitriformes; family Cathartidae; genus Gymnogyps; species Gymnogyps californianus. The sequence goes on along the minus strand of NW_026113988.1, from coordinate 131,875 downwards.
CTGGCGCTGCGGACCCGCCACACCCGGCGGCCGGGAGGCGCCGCTCGGTTCCGGGAGCGGGGCGGGCTGGGGCCGCTGCTGGAGCTGCTGGGGCCCGAGCGGCCCCGCCGCACCCTCGACCTGGCCCTCAGCGTCCTCGGGAACTGCTGCACCGAGCCCGGCTGCCGCCGTCAGGCCCGGCGCCTCGGCGGCGTCCCCCGCCTCGGTGAGTGCCGGCGCCGGGAGCTCCTCGGGGGAGGGAATGGGACGGGCCCCCCCCGCTCCCCAGAGGGAATGGGGGAGCCCAGAGCCCCCCTCTACTGGGAATGGGTCTGGACCCCTCCACAGGGGGAGTGGGACAGCCCGGAGACCCCCCCATACTGGAATGGGTCTGGACTCCCCCCGGAGGGAATGGGACAGTCCAGAGATCCCTTCATACTGCAATGGGTCTGGACCCCCCCCAGAGGGAATGGGACAGTCCAGAGATCCCTTCATACTGCAATGGGTCTGGACCCCCCCAGAGGGAATGGGACAGTCCAGAGATCCCTCCATACTGCAATGGGTCTGGACCCCCCCAGAGGGAATGGGACAGTCCAGAGATCCCTCCATACTGGAATGGGTAGGGACCCCCCCAGAGGGGGAGTGGGACAGCCCAGACTCCCCCCTAGTACTGGGAATGGGTCTGGACCCCCCCATAGGGGGAGTGGGACAGCCCAGACTCTCCCCTAGTACTGGGAATGGGTCTGGACCCCCCCATAGGGGGAGTGGGACAGCCCAGAGCGCCCAGCATACTGGGATTGGGTCTGGACTCCCCCATAGAGGGAGTGGGACAGCCCAGACCCCCGCCCCCATACTGGGAATGGGTCTGGACCCCCCCATACAGGGAATGGGACAACCCAGACTCCTCCCTCATACTGGGAATGGGTCTGGACCCCCCTATAGGGAGAGTGGGACAGCCCAGACTCCCCCGAGGGACTGAGGGAGCCCAGACGTGCCTCCCCCCTGCCCCGGTACTAGGAACGGGTCAGCCCCGACCCCCCCCACACCTCCGGGAATGGTTCAGTCCAAGCCCATTGAGGGCAAGTGGAGAATCCCGAACCAGCCCCCCGGTGACCCCTGACCTGTCCCTGAGGGTGTCCCCCTGTCCACAGCGGTGACCTCTGCCCCCTGACCTGTCCCTGAGGGTGTCCCCCTGTCCACAGCGGTGACCTCTGCCCCCTGACCTGTCCCTGAGGGTGTCCCCTGTCCACAGCAGTGACCTCTGCCCCCTGACCTGTCCCTGAGGGTGTCCCCCTGTCCACAGCGGTGACCTCTGCCCCCTGACCTGTCCCTGAGGGTGTCCCCCTGTCCATCGCAGTGACCTCTGCCCTCTGTTCCCGCAGTGGCCCTGCTGTCCTCGCCAGGGCCGGAGAGCGTGCAGAACCGGGTGGCCCGCACCCTTGCCAACCTGGCGCTGGAGCCCGATGGTGCCCGGGACGTCCTCGACGCTGGTGAGCCGGGTCCCCGAGGGGGGACCTGGGTGTCCTCGGGGGTCCCCAACGTCTGCAGCGGACGCGTGCATGTTCCCAGGGGTGCCTTGGGTGTCCACAAGGCCCCCAGGGGTCCCTTGGTGGGTCCCCAGGGGCCTCCTTACGTGTTTTTAGGGGTGCCTTGGCTGCCCATGAGGTCCCCTATGTGTTCTCAGGGGTCCTTCGGGTGTCCCCAAGGTCCCTTGGGGGGGGCCCTTCTGTATTCTTGGGGTCCCTGACCCATCCCCTAATGGGTCCCCGTGTCCCCAGCGAGTCCCTTAATGGCTTTCTCATGACTGTGGCTGCTGGGATGTCCTCGGGGTGTCCCCTGACAGGTGCCGTGTCCCCAGAGGGTGTCCCCATCGTGCCCCTCAACGCATTTCTCATCACCGTGGGCAGCGGGATGTCCCCAACCTGTCCCCTAACAGGCCCGTACGTCCCCAAAGGGCGTCCCCGATGCCCTCCTTAATGGCTTTCTCATCCTTGGGGTGTCCCCTAACAGTCCCCACGTCCCCGAGGCTCCCCCCCCTCCACATCCCCTTAACTCTGCCCCTCCTCGCAGGTGCCGGCCCCCTCCTGGTGTCCCTGGCCGCCTCCTGCGGCACCCCCGAGTGCCTCCACAGCGCCGCCCGTGCCCTCCGCATCCTGGGGGCCGCCCCGGCCCCCCGTCGGGCCCTGGGCCGAGCCGGGGCCGTCCGAGCCTTGGCCTCCCGCCTGGCCTCCCTCTCCCCGGCCCACCCCGCCTGCCCGGCTGTTGCCCGAGCCCTGCGGGGTCTCACCGACAGCCCCGGCCCCTCGGCCGACGACGTGGCCCCCGCTTTGCCCGCCTTGGCCGCCCTGGCCGCCCACGCCAAGAGGGACCACCGCCAACCCGCCCTGGGAGCCATTGCCAACGCCTGCGCCCGCGCCCCGCTCCGACCCGCCCTGGGGGCCGCCGGGGCGGTGGAGGCGGTGACCGAGGAGGTGAGGAGGGCGTTGGCATCCCCCAACGTCGCCGGCGCCACCGTAGCCGTCCGGGCGCTCTGCCTCCTGTGCCGGGAGGCCGTCAACCGGGCACGGGTACGGGCAGCCGGCGGATTGGGGCTGCTCCTGCGCCTCCTGGCCGAGCCCCGCGCCCGGCCGTGGCGTCCCCGCGTCCTCCTGGCTTTGGCCGCCTTCGCCTACGACCAGGAGGCGCTGGCGGCCCTGGAGGCCCGGGGCCTCGTCCCGCTGCTCGCCGACGTCCTGCGGGCCCGGGCCGACGAGGAGGAGGAGGACGAGGAGGAAGAGGACGAGGAGGAAGACGAAGAGGAGGAGGATGAAGCCGCCGCGTCGTGCGATCTCCCCCGGGAGCTGCCTGGCCCGCCCGGGGCCGGGGCGGCCGCCGGGAGCTTGCGGGGACTCAAGTGAGTGGGGGGACGGACAGACAGACATGCAGGTTTTTGGGGGGGGCTGCAGGGCTTTGGCACCTCCTGGGGTGTCCCTGGGGGTCCCTTGAGGTCGTTGAGACCTTGAGGGGGATCCCTGGGGTGTCCCTGGCGGTGTTTGGGACCTTGTGGGGGGCTCCTTGGGGTCACCTTTGGGGTCCCTGTCACCGTGGGGCCGGGGGGCAGCCCTGGGATCACCCTCGGCATCCTTGGCAGTAGAACGGGGCTGCGGGGGGGTCCCCAGCCCTTAGTGCCAGTGCGGGGTGGCGGGGGGAGGCCCAAGCTGTCCGTTAGTGACACCCTGGGGGTCCAGGGCTGTCCCTGTCCCCCCGCCCAAACTGCTCAGCCCCTCCATTTCTCCCCCCAGGTCCTGGCTCCTCTCTGAAGCTGCCTCCCCGCCGCCCTCCCCCCGTCCTCCACTGCCCCTCCCCACTGCCCCTCGCCCCCCCGCCGCCGCCTGCCCCCCATGGGGGCCCTGGCCCTGCCCCGAGGGGTGGGCGAGGGGGACCCCTGGCTCCCCGAAGCCCCCGCTCTCCTACTTTTGGGGCGCCTGGCAGCCGCCGACGAGCCCAGCCGAGCCCTGGCCACCGCCCCCGTTGTTTCGGGGCTCCTCCGCTACCTGACGGGGGTCCCTGCCCCGGCCCCCCGGGCTGCCCGGGTGCTGCAGCGCCTGACAGGGCACCCTGCTTTTTTGGGGGCGCTGGTCCGGGCTTACGTCCCTTCCCTGCTCCGCTCCTGGCTGGTCCTCGGCCTCGCCCCACCCCAGGCCGAGGAGCTTTCGCGGCCTGGGGGACCCAGGCGTCCGGCCGCCCCCCCACACCCCCGCCAGGCACGCCTCAAGGAGCTGGGTGAGTTGGGGGGGCAGGGCCCCTTTGCGGGGGGCTTCAGGGGGCTAATTGCGGTGCCTGGGAGTCATGGCTGGCCTTTGGGCGTCACCAGGGGTTCCTGGGGGACCTGTGGGGGTCCGTGGGGGTCCTTGTTGGCCTTTGGGGATCCCCAGGGTTTCCTGGGGGACTACTGGGGGTCCCTGGGGAGTCCTGGGTGGCCTTTGGGGGTCTCTGGGGGGCTGCTGGAAGTGCCACAGAGGACCTGGGTGGCCTTTAGGGGTCTCTGAGGTGTCCCCAGCAGGCTATTGGGTGTCCCTGAGGAGTCCCTGGGGGATTATTGGGTGTCTCTGGTGGTCCTTGGTGGACTTTGGGGGTCCCCAGGGGTCCCTGGAGGTCCTGGGTGGTCTTTGGGTGTCCCTGGGGGGCTCTCGGGGGTCCTGAGTGGCCTTTTGGGGGCTATTGTGGGGTGCTGGGTGGTTCTGAGTGGTCTTTAGGGGGGTCCCCAGTGGCTTTTGGGGGTCCCCAGTTGTCCCTGGGGGGCTTTGGGGGTCCCTTGGGGGTCTTTAGGGGTCCTTGGAGTCTCTGGAGGGCTGCTGGAGGTCTCCCGGGGTTCCTGGGGGGCAGTTGGGGGTCCTGGGTGCTATGGACCTGACACCCCCCCCCCCCATATGTCCCCGTGTCCCCCACAGGTGAGGGACTCCTGCGCAACCTAGGGGCTGCGGCAGCGGCCCCCTTCGGCGTGGGGCTGCTGACCCACATGCTGCGCTGCGGGGCCCCCCCGGCCCGCCTGGCCTGTGCCACCGCCCTGCCCCTGCTCGCCAGGTACTCACCCTATACAGCCCCTGTAGGTTCCCTGCTACGGCATCCCTGCAGCCCCCGGGGTCCCCCCAGAACTGGCCCGTGACTCACTTGGGGGGTCCCTCACGCATTCCCCTGCAGCTGAGCCTGCCTGTCCCCTATAGACTCTACGGTGTCCCTGCAGCCCTCCGTGGCCCCCCCAGAACCAGCCCCATAACCCACCTGGGGGGTTCCCTCGCGGATTCCTGCTTGTTCACTTCTTTCCGGTGCTTATAGAGCCTCTGTAGAGCCCCATAGGATCCATATGGGGTCCCAGAAACAGCCTGTAGATCCCACATAGGTGCTCGGTATAGATTTCTTTAGCCAAGGTAGTGCAGCCATTATATATTCTCTATAGGTGGCTCTGTAGATCCGCTATAGCCAATTTCATAAGTATTTCCTATAGATTCCCCATAACAAACCCTATAGATATTTTATAGGTTGCCCCTAAGTGCCTCATAGTGAGTGCAATAATTTCCTATAGATCTCCTATCGGTTGCCCCATAGAGCCCCTGTAAATCCTCTATAGATCCCCAGTGCCCAAGTCTATAGATCACCTATAGGGCCCCCTGCAGAACTCCCACAGGCAGCCCTGTAGGTTCCCTATAGCTGCCCCGTAAGCAACCCTGTTAGTCCCCGATGGATGCCTCGTGGGCAGCCCCATAGGTCTCAGACATTTCCTACCTGTAGCCCTATAGTTCCCCAATAGATCTGCCTATAGATTTCCTATACGTTCCCTCTGCGTGCCCCACCCCATGTCATCAGCATGCCATTCACGTGTCACAGGCATGTGCAGCCCAATGTCCCCTGGGGTCGGGGGGTGGCCCTAGGCCCTATAGCATCCCCCACGCGTTGGTGTGACATTGGCATCATGATGGCGTGGCCCACGGCGTTGGCGTCGCGTTGGTGTCACGTTGGCGTGACCCGCAGCGTTGGCGTGGCCCATGATGTTGGCATCACCTACAGCATTGGCATCGCATTGCCATGATCCATGACGTTGGCGTCATGTTGGCATCACCTGCAGCGTTGGCGCCACGCTGCCGTAACCCACATCATTGCCAGGACCCGTGGTGGTGGTGTCACGTTGGTGCGACCCACGGTGTTGATGTCACGTTGGCACGACCCACGTTGGCGGCGTCACGTTGGCGTGACCCACATCATTGGCGTGACCCAAGCCATTATTGTCACGTTGGCATGACCCGTGTTGTTGGTATGACCCTTGGCATCCCTTTGCCATGACGCTGGCGTGACACGTGTCCTTGGCATGTGCAGGCCGGCGTCTCCGGCGCGGGGGCTGCTGTGGGGAGGGGGGGCGGTGGCCCTGCTGCTCTCGGCGGTAGCCCGGGGCCCTGCGTCCCCCTACGACCCCCCCCGGCCTTCGCCCTCTACGCTGCCGATGCTATTGCCCTCCTGCGGGGACATGCCGGGGACACGCCAGGGGACGGCGAGGACACACTGGAACACGCCAGTGCCAAGGACCTGCAGGTACGGCCCCGTGGGGTGCTGGGGACATGCGACGGGGTGCTGGGGACGTGCAGATAGGGACATGGAGGACGGGGAGGGGGACACTGGGCCGCTGGGGATCGCTGGGGACATGGAGGATTGTTGAGGACCTGTGAGGACACTGAGGACCCGGTTGGGGACATTGGGATCGTTAGGGACTTATGGGAACGGATGTGTGGGGATGTTGGGGACATCAGGGATCCCTTGGGGACATCCAGCTGGGGACCTGTGGGGGGAGACTGGGAATGCCCACGGACTCACAGGTGCTCTTGGGGACACGGGGGACCCACAGGTGCATGGAGACGGGGACACCAAGGACCTGTGGGGACACGGGGATGCCGAGGACCTGTGGGGACAGGCGGACAGCCATGGGGACAGTGGTGACGCCCTTGGGGAGAACGGTGACCTGCAGAGACCTCTGGACCGACACAAGGACCTCAAGGACCCATGGGGACACGCAGACACCTTTGGGGACGCTGAGGACGCCTGGGGACACATGGATGGCCACGCAGCCTCTCCTGCGGATGGACACGGTGACGTTGGGGACACACCAGGGTGCACCGATGGACATGGGGACCCCTGGGGACACGTGGACGGACTTGGGGATGCTGATGACTCGTGGGGACCCACAGGGTCCCCATGTCCCCTGTCCCCTGTGACTCTCTACCCCCCACCCCTGCTGTCCCCTGTGTCCCCATGTCCCCAGGTATCTCCAGACCCACTTTCCCCGGGGCCCCCCTGTCCCCAGGTGTCCCAGAGGGCTGCTAAACGTCCCCGAGCGTCCTCTTGTCCCCAGCTGTCCCCAAACCCTCCCAACCGCCATTCTCAAGTGGCCCCAAGACCCCCGAAATGTCCCCTACTATCCTCTTCTCCGCTGACCTCAAACCTCCCCAACTCGTGTCCCCACGTGTCTCTCAGGTCCTCCAACCCATGTCTCCAAGAGTCCCCATGTTCCCAGGTGTTCCCAAACCCCCTTGACCCCTGTCCCCAACTGTTCCCGTGTCGCCAGGTGTCCCCGGTGTCCTCCAACCCATCTCCCCAACCATCCCCCTGTCTCCAACCCTCCCCAAGCTCCTCCAACCCCTGTCCCCAGGCCTCCCCAGGCTCCTCCAACCCATCACCACCATCCCCATGCCCCCGGACATCCCCAAGCTCCTCCAACCCCTGTCCCCAAGTGTCCCCAAGCTCCTCCAACCCATCCCCACCACCATCCCCATGCTCCCGGACATCCCCAAGGTCCTCCAACCCACGTCCCCAATCATCTCCCTATCCCCAAGCCTCCCCAGGTTCCTCCAACCCCTGTCCCCAAGCGTCCCCAAGCTCCTCCAGCCCATCTCCATCACCATCTCCAGCCCCCCGAGCATCCCCAGCCACCCCAGCCACGGATCCCCCTGTGTCCCCAACGTGTCCCTATGCCCAGACACCCCACGACCTCCTCCTCCTCCCCAACGGCACCCACCCCGGGGTGCCAGTGGCCCGGGCGGCCCTGAGCCAGGGGTCCCCTGTCTTGGGAGCCATGTTGGGGGGGGCCTTCGCCGAGGCCCGCCAGGCAGCGGTGGCCTTGGGCTGTGCCCCCCGCCACCCTCTCCTCCTCCTCCTCCACTTTGTCCATGGCTGCCGGGGCCGACCCAGGGACGAGTGTCCCCTCCTGTGTCCCCCTGTGTCCCCCGCTGCCGCCGGTGCTGCCATTGCCTTGGCCCGCCGTTACCTGGTGGATGGCTTTGAGGGCGTCGTGGCCGCCGCCGTCACCGCATCCCCCGGTACCCTCTGGGCCTTGGCCGAGCGGTGGGGTTGCGCCCCATTGGCCACTCGGGCCGCCCAGGCCATTTTGGGGGGCCGCCCCACAACGTGGCCCCCCGCTTGGTTCGGGTGGCCCGGCTGGCCCGATGTCCTCCTCGCCTGGCCCGGGCCTTGATGGCTGCTGTGGCACCCCGGGGGGCCCAGCCCCACCTTGATATGGGGGAGCCGTGGGGCGGGGGCGACCCCCTGCTGCAGCTCCCCGGAGATGCCAATGGGGACCTCAGGGACCTGGAGGATGACTTCGGGGTCCCTTATGAGGACCTTGGGGACACCCGGGGAGACCTTGGCAACGTGGCGGACCCATTTGGGGACCCCTCTATGGATGTTGGGGGCACCGTAGGTGAAGATGAGGTGGACATGGAGGTCAAGGGGCCTCTCTAAGACTTTGGGGACCCCCAGCAGGACCTTGGGGAGCCCTTTGGGGATCTTGGGGACCACTGCATGGGTGTTGGGGACCCCTGAGATGAAGACGAGGAGGACATGGAGGTCAGGGACCTTTCTAGGACCTTGGGGACCCCCAGCAGGACCTTGGGGACCACTGCATGGGCGTTGGGGACCCCTTAGATGAAGACGAGGAGGACATGGAGGTCAGGGACCTCTCTAAGACCTTGGGGACACCCTCGGGGACCCCTGTGGATGTTAGGGACCCCTTAGATGAAGATGATGTGGACATGGAGGTCAGAGGACTTCTCTAAGACCTTGGGGGCCCTTTTATGGGTCTTGAGGACCCCTTAGATGAAAATCAGGAGGACATGGAGGTCAGGGGACTTTTCTAAGACCTTGTGGACACCCAGGAGGACCCCTTAGACAGAGATGAGGGGGACAAAGAGGTCAGGATTGCTCTCTGAGATCTTGCAGACACCTTTAGGGACCTTGAGGAGATGGAGGACACCTTCAGGGACGTCCACTGGGACCTTAGGGAGGACTTTGTGGACTTTAAGGACATGGCGGACCTTCTTGGGGACCCCTCTATGGGTGTGGGGGACCCCTTCGATGAGGACAAGGAGGACGTGGAGGTCAAGGGACCTCTCTTAGACTCGAGAACACCCATTAATCTTGGAGACATGCTGAAGGACCATAGGGACTTTGGAGAACCCTTAGATGAAGATGAGGACGACATGGAGGTTGAGGGATCCCCTTGGGGTCCTCCTCTAGATGTTAAGACTTTTTTTTGATGATGAAGATGAGTCCAGGGAGGTGGGGGAGCCCCACGAGGACCTTGGGGGTCTCCTCTACATGTTGAGGCCCTTTTTGATGATGAAGACAAGGCTGGGGAGATGGGGAGCCCCCCCATAAGGACTTGGGAACCCCTGTGAGGACCTTGGGGACCTGCTGGAGGACCCTGGGGACCTCACCTAGATGTTGAGGCTTTTTTTGATGATGAAAATGAGGCTGGGGAGGTGGGGGACCCCCCTGGGGACCTTGAGGACCCCCAAGGTGGCACATAGGGTGGTGGCATGAGGGGAGGAGGCCCAGATTTGGGGAGGACAGCACAGTTTCAGGGCGCCCCCCCAGGTGACAGGGGGACCCCCCCCCAGGTTATGGGGTATCCCCACAGTGTCAGGGCAGGGCTACTACGGGAGGGGCGCCCGCTTTCGGGTTGATTTCACGGGGTTTTGGGGTCGTGACTGTAGCGAAGGCAACGCACAATAAAGGAGGTGAAACTGCTCCGGTGTGGTGGGGATGCAGGCGTCCACCCCTCCTCGTCCCGTAACCGTGGACCCAGGCGTCCAGGCCCCCCCCAATATCCCATGGACCCAGGCATCTGGGGCCCACCCCAATATCCCATGGACCCAGGCATCTGGGGCCCACCCCAATATCCCATGGACTCAGGCATCCGGGCCCCCCCAATATCCTGTGGACGCAGGCATCCGGGCCCCCTCGTATCCCATAGACCCAGGCCTCTGCGCCCACCCACCCCCCCCACTCCATATCCCATGAACCGAGGCCTCTGCCCCGCCCTGTATCCCATGGACCCAGGCGTCCGGGCCCCCCCTGCATCCCATGGACCCAGGCCTCCGCCCCCCCTGTATCCCATGGACCCAGGCGTCCGGGCCCCCCCCTGTATCCCATGGACCCGGGCCTCCGCCCCCCTGCATCCCATGGACCCAGGCCTCCGCCCCCCCCGCCCTGTATCCCATGGACCCAGGCGTCCGGGCCCCCCCTGTATCCCATGGACCCGGGCGTCCGGGCCCCCCCTGTATCCCATGGACCCAGGCGTCCGGGCCCCCCCTGCATCCCATGGACCCGGGCGTCCGGGCCCCCCCTGCATCCCATGGACCCAGGCCTCCGCCCCCCCCGCCCTGTATCCCATGGACCCAGGCGTCCGGGCCCCCCCTGTATCCCATGGACCCAGGCCTCCGCCCCCCCGCCCCGTATCCCGTGGACCCAGGCGTCCGGCCACTTCCCCCCCGTATCCCTGGCCGGGACCCAGGCGTCCGGCCGCTTCCATACATGGGCACTGAGGGGCCCGCGCGGGGCGACGTCACGGGGGGGCCGCACCCAGTCCCGGCCATGGACGACCTGGGTAAGAGCCGCGCGCGTCCCTCTGTCCGTCCATCCCTGCTGCCGTCCGTCCGTCCGTCCCTCCGGCCATCCCTAGCGCTGGGAGGCGGCAGGGATGACAGACGTTCAGGGCCCGGACGCCTGGGTCCCCTAGAGGGCACGGGTGCTGGGATGGATGGGTGCCCGGACGCCTGGGTCCCCTAGAGGGCACGGGTGCTGGGATGGATGGGTGCCCGGACGCCTGGGCCCCCTAGAGGGCACGGGTGCTGGGATGGATGGGTGCCCGGACGCCTGGGTCCCTAGAGGGCACGGGTGCTGGGATGGATGGGTGCCCGGACGCCTGGGCCCCTAGAGGGCACGGGTGCTGGGATGGATGGGTGCCCGGACGCCTGGGTCCCCTAGAGGGCACGGGTGCTGGGATGGATGGGTGCCCGGACGCCTGGGCCCCTAGAGGGCACGGGTGCTGGGATGGATGGGTGCCCGGACGCCTGGGTCCCCTAGAGGGCACGGGTGCTGGGATGGATGGGTGCCCGGACGCCTGGGCCCCCTAGAGGGCACGGGTGCTGGGATGGATGGGTGCCCGGACGCCTGGGTCCCCTAGAGGGCACGGGTGCTGGGATGGATGGGTGCCTGGATGCCTGGGCCCCTAGAGGGCACGGGTGCTGGGATGGATGGGTGCCTGGATGCCTGGGCCCCCTAGAGGGCACGGGTGCTGGGATGGATGGGTGCCCGGACGCCTGGGCCCCTAGAGGGCACGGGTGCTGGGATGGATGGGTGCCCGGACGCCTGGGTCCCCCCCGGACGCCTGGGTCCCTCGCCCCACCCCACCTCCCAGACGCCCTATTGGCCGACCTGGAGACGACGACATCGCACCTCGCCCGGCGGCCGGTGCTGCTGACGGACCCGCCGGGGGGGCACCCCCATCCACCCACCCTCCACCCCTGGTGGGGACCCCCCCGGCCACCCCCACCCCCCTACGGCCCGGTGAGCTCAGGGACCCTGGGGCCATGAGGGGCCCTGGGGACGTCGGGCGATGCTGGGGATGTCGGGCAATGCTGGGGACCTTGGGGGCATGGGGGGCTTTGGGGACACACAGGACCTTGGGGGCCGTGGGCATAATGGTGGGGTTTGGGGGACATTGGAGGACCCTGGGGACACTGGGGGCCTTGGGGGCTTTGGGGATGTTGGAGGCTTTGGAGACCTTGGGGCTCTTGGGGACCTTGGGGACATTGAGTGGTGTGGGGACACTGGGGCCCTGAGGGCCCTGGGAACACTGGGCGGTGCTGGGGACCTTGGGGACATGGGGGGCTTTGGGGACATGGGGGAGCTTTGGGGACATGGGGGCTTTGGAGGACTTGGGGACCTTGGGACCATTGGGGGGCCTTGGGGGCTTTGGGGACCTGGAGGATCCTGGGGACATGGGGGTTGGAGATGGGGGACAGTGGGGTCGGGGACCCCTGGGGTGGGGACGGTGGGGACATCAGGGATGAGGACAGGGACTCGGGGAGGACACTGGGGACACGGAGACCTTGAGGACCCCGGGGATGGGGACATTGGGGGTGACAACATCCCAGGTCCCCATTAACCCCCAACGTGCTGGTCCCCAGGCGCCAGGGGGGACACCGAGCAGCTCTACAGGTACGGGGACCTTGGGGACCTGGAGGGAACCTTGGGGACATGGGGGGGGACGTTGGGGACATGGCAGGGGACACTGGGGATATGGGAGGGGACATTGGGGTCATGGGGGGGCAAGGGGGGGGATTTGGGAGGGGAGGATGGAGGGCCAGGGGGGCGCGGCAAGGACCTTGGGGACGCGGAGGGGACGTGCCACCCCCCGGTGTCCCCATCCCCCAGCACGGTGCAGAAGGCCCGGCCACCCCGGCCCCCGCCGGCCCCCCCTGGCCTGGGGGAGCTCGACCGGCTCCTCCGTGACCTCAACGCCACCCACAGCTCCATCGCAGGTACCCCACCCCTGCCACCCCCAAATCCACCCAGGGACCCCAAAATCACCTCCGGCTGCCCCAGACGCCTCCCCGGGCACCCCAAAAGACCCCAGAGCACCCCAAAGAGAACCCTGGGCACCCCAAACCCCCTCAGCCCCCCCCCCCCAAATCACCCTGGGGACCCCCAAAACTGGCCGTGACCCCCTCCAGATGAGATCCTGGCCCAGTTCCCCCCCCTGAAAAGCCCCGAGGGGGTGAAGAGGAAGGAGGCGGCAGATGAGGCTGAAGTCGGGATGTCCCCCCCGCGGTGAGTGTGTGTATGTGACCGGGGGGGGGCAGCAGCACCCCAAAATGGGGTTACCCACCATCAGCACCACCCCAAAATGGGGCTACCCCCATCAGCCCTACCCTAAAAGGGGGGTTACCCCCAGGTGCACCCCAAAATGGGGTTACCCCCCGTCAGCACCACTCCAAAATGGGGGTAACCCCCCATCAGCTGCACCCCAAAACGGGGTCATTCCCAATTACCAGCCCCCCTATCAGCACCACCCCCCCAGAGCTCCCCCCTAACCCTCTCCCTGCCCCCCCAAAGCAGCTCGGGGACCCCCCCGATGCCCCCACCTCGGCCACCTCGGCCACCCAGGAGCTGGACAAGCTGATGGCCTCGCTCTCCGACTTCCACCTCCACCGCACCGTGAGTCCAGGGATTTTCAGGGTGTGTGTCCCCCCTCATTTTACCCTGCACCCCCATAACTCTCTTTTCCCCCCTTCCCACCCCCAGCCCCCCCCAAAAAAGGGGGTTCCTGAGGAAGGGAACCTGGACTCGATGCTGGTGCTGCTGCAGTCAGACCTGAGCCGTCAGGGGATCCCCACGGGGGCGAAGGGGGTTTGTGGGTCCTGCCAGAAGCCCATCGCTGGGAAGGTGGGTTTTGGGGTGCCCCTGGGGGGGAAGGGGAGGGGGCAGGTGGGTGAGGGAGGAAAAAGGGGCGGGGGGTGCCTGGTGTTGCACCCCAAAGTGGGGGCTTCCTTGTGGGCACCTTAAAAGGGGCTGCCTGTGGCTGTGCCCCAAAATGGGGGGGGGGGGTATCCTCTGATGTGCCCCAAAATGGGGTTAGCTTCGTGCATGGCCTAAAGTGGGGGTGCCCTCTGCTGCACCCCAAAAATAGGGCTACCCCCAGCCAGCTGCACCCCCAAAGTGAGGGTGCCCCCTCCCCAGCAGCACCCCAAACCAGACCTCACCCAGCTGGGACCCCAAAATGAGGTGTCATCCCTTGGGACCCCCCCTTTTTCCTTCTCCCTCCTTCCCCCTGCCCCGCAGGTGGTGAGGGCTTTGGGGTGCGCCTGGCACCCCGAGCACTTCGTCTGCGCCCGCTGCGGGGGGGAGCTGGGGGGCGGCAGCTTCTTCGAGAAGGACGGGGCGCCCTACTGCCCGCGGGACTACGGACGGCTCTTCTCCCCCCGCTGCGCCCGCTGCGCCCAGCCCATCCTCGATGTGGGTCAGGGGGACCCCCGGGGGGGCGGGAGGGGGGGCCTCGGGGCAAGGGGACCTTCTGGGGGGCTCTGGGAGCAGTGGGACCCCCTTGGGTGCAATGGGACCTTATGGGGTGCCCTGGGGGGCCCTGGGGGCGGTGGGACCTTCTGGGAGGCAGTGGGAGGCTTGTGGGGTGTGGTGGGGACCCCCTGGGGGGTCCTGGGGAGGTCCTGGGGCGGTGGGACCCCCTTGGGTGTAGTGTGACCTTGTGGGGGGCAGTGGAGTGCCCTGGGGGTGGAGGGACCTTCTGGGGGGCCATGGGACCCCATGGGGTGCAGTGGGACCTGGTGGGATGCTCTGGGGTGCAGTGGGACCTTATGGGGGTCCATGGGAGGCTTGAGGGATACAGGGGGGCATCGTGGGGTGATGTGGGGTGCGGTGGGACCCCCTCGGGTACAGTGGGACCTTGTGGGGTGCAGCGGGGTGCCCTGGGGGTGGTGGGACCTTCTGGGGGGGCTGTGGTAGGCTCGGGGGGGGGGGGGGGCATCATGGGGTGCTGTCAGACCCCCTTGGGTGCAGTGGGACCCCATGGGGTGCAGTGGGGTGTCCTGGGGGCAGTGGGACTCCCTGGGGTGCAGTGGGACCCCGTAGGGTGCGGTGGGACCCCCGGGGGGGCTGGCAGTGACATCCCCATCTCCCTCCCCGCCCCTCCAGAAAATGGTGACGGCGCTGGACAAGAATTGGCACCCAGAGCACTTCTGCTGCGTCAAGTGTGGGCAGCCTTTCGGCGAGGAGGGTGGGTGTCCCTCCGTGTCCCCCCTGTGTCCCCCCCTTGTGTCACCCCCATGTCCCCTCCTGTCCTCCAGGATCGCCTCGTGGCCCCCCATGGCCCCCCGTGTCCCTTCTCTGTCCCGCTGTCCCACTGCGTCCCTGTGGCCTGATCCCATGCTCGCGTGTCCTGGTGTCCCCACAGCTCACCATCCCCACGCTGGTCCCACCACCATCCATCCCCACGTCCCCAGATCTCTCCTCCTCCGTCCCAGCCTCACCACCATGGCCGCATCCCCCGTGTCCCCACATCTCACCACCCCCATGCCCATCTCCCCCATGTCCTCCGTGGCCCCCCACCTCACCATCCCCACGTCCGTGTCTCCCATGTCCCCATGTCCCCATGCCTCCCCGTCCCCGCATTGGCCCCCCGCACCGTCCCCGTGGTGTCCCGCAGGCTTCCTGGAGAAGGATGGCCAGCAGTACTGCCGCCAGGACTTTGCCGAGCTCTTCTCCAGCCGGTGCCGGGGCTGCGGGCGGCCCATCCTGGAGGGCTACATCGCCGCCCTCGAGGGGCTCTGGCACCCCGAGTGCTTTGTCTGCCGGGTGAGGCCCCCGCCACCCCCACGTCCCCACCTCCCCTGGTCCCTGATGTCCCCACGTCCCTGTGTCCCATCCCCAGAAGCACTTCACATCCCACATCCACACCTCCCCTGGTCCCTGATGTCCCCACCTCCCATGTCCCGCCTCCAGGAGCACTTCACATCCCACGTTCCCACCTCCCTGGTCCCTCATGTCCCCACGTCCCTGTGTCCCATCCCCAGAAGCACTTCACATCCCACGTCCCCACCTCCCCTGGTCCCTCATGTCCCCACGTCCCTGTGTCCCATCCCCAGAAACACTTCACATCCCACATCCACACCTCCCCTGGTCCCTCATGTCCCCACGTCCCCGTGTCCCATCCCCAGAAGCACTTCACATCCCACGTCCCCACCTCCCCTGGTCCCTCATGTCCCCACGTCCCCGTGTCCCATCCCCAGAAACACTTCACATCCCACATCCACACCTCCCCTGGTCCCTCATGTCCCCACGTCCCCGTGTCCCATCCCCAGAAGCACTTCACATCCCACGTCCCCACCTCCCCTGGTCCCTCATGTCCCCACCCCTGTGTCCCTGTCCCCAGGAGTGCTTCGCGCCCTTCGTGGGGGGCAGCTTCTTCGAGGATGGTGGCCACCCCTACTGCGAGCGGCACTTCCACGCCCGGCGGGGCTCGCTGTGCCGGGGCTGTGGGGAACCCATTGCCGGCCGGTGCGTCACCGCGATGGCCCAACGCTTCCATCCCGAGCACTTTGTCTGCGCCTTCTGCCTCCGGCCCCTCTCCAAGGGCACCTTCCAGGAGCAGGAGGGCAAGCCCTACTGCCAGCCATGCTTCCTCCGCCTCTTCGGGTGAGGCCACCATGGCCCCCCCCAGCCCCACCGATGGTGCCCCATGGTGTAGGGTGCCCCACAGAGGTCCAATGGACACCCCACGACCACCACAGGAACATCCCATGGGTGCCCCGTTGCATGGGATACACCATTGAGGTGGTCGTCAAGGTGCCCCATGGTGCTTGGAGGCCTCATGCATGGGGATCTGGCACCCTTGAGGTGCCCCATGGTGTGGGGTGCCCCACAGAGGTCCAGTGGACACCCCACAACCACCACAAGAACATTCCATGCGTGAACCATTGGATGGGGTGCACCACTGGGGTGGTCATGGAGGTGTCTTGGGGCACTTGGAGGCCTCATGCACGGGACCCTTGAGGTGTGCAAGAGTGTAGGGTGCCCCACAGAGATTGAATGGGCACCCCATGACCATCCCATGGGTGCCCCACTGGGATGCTCCATGGAGGTGGTCATGGAGGTGCCCCCATGGTGCCTGGGAGCCTCACATGGGGGTCCATCACCCCTGAGCTGCCCTGTGGTGTGGGGCGCCTGATAAATACCCCATGGGGGTCCCATGGGTGCTCCACGGTGCGGTGTGACCCACAGATCCGTCCATGGACTTGCCCCGTGCCATGGGGTGACCATGGATCTGGCCCAGGACTTGCTCCACAGCATGGGGTGGTCTCTGTGCATGGTGCAGGACTGGAAGCACTGGGGGGCGCTGATGGTCCTGGTGGGGCACTGGGGGGTAACCGGGGGGCACTGGGGGCCTCCGTGGGTCGCACTTGCTCTTTGCTTGCACATGCCAAAGCCTTTGTATTTGAGGGGGGGGATGAGGGGCAGTTGGGGGATCAGTGGGGCAAGTTGGGTGTCTCTGAGGTAGGTTATTGATCTGGGGGGGTCCCTGGAGAGGGTTGGGGGCAGTGGGAGGGTCTATGCAACTGTTTATGGGTCTGAGGGGTCTCTGGGGAAGGTTGGGAGGGTCTATGGGACCATTTGAGAGGCAATTGTGGGTCTATGGGGCAGGCTTTGGGTCGAGGGGGATCAATGGGGCAGGTTGGTGGGAAAGAGGAGGTCTCTGGGGCAGCTGTGGGTCTATGAGGCCGTTTGGGGAGCACTTGGGAGGATCCCTGGGGCAGTAGAGGGAGGATCTATGGGGCTGTTTGGAGGATCTATGGGGCAGTAGGGGGAGGATCTATGGGGCAGGCGGGGGGAGACGCAGCACCGGGCGCACGCGGCTGAACGTGGACAATAAACACCCGCAGCACAACTGCAACGTGCGGAGTGAGCCCAGCCTCGCTGGGGACCCCGGCGTCCGGGCGCCCGGTTTGGGTCCGTTTCACCCCCTTCCAGCTCAGTTTCACCCCCTCGTCAATTTCACCTCGCTGTGGGTCAATTTCACTCCCTTTGGGGTCACTGCTTGCCCCCATTTGGGTCAAGTTCACCCAGTTTGGGGTCAGTTTCACACTTTTGGTGCAATTTTGCCCATTTCTGGGTCAATTTTGCCCATTTTTCATGCCGATTTCACCCCCTTTTGGGTCAGTTTCAGTCACCTTGGGTCAACTTTGCCTCCTTTTGGCCTCCCACTTTGGGCCCATTTCACCCAGTTTGGGGCCATTTTCACTCTCTTTGGTGTCAGTGCTCCCAGTTGTGGGTCGATTTCTCCTAGTTTGGGGGCATTTTCACCAAACAAGGGCTGTTTTCCCCCCACTCCGGAGGTTATTTCACCCAATTTTGGGTCTAGTTCGCCCGCTTTGGGGCCAATTTCACCCACTTTGGGGCTGTTTCATGCGGGTTTGGGTCTGTTTCCTTCCCTTTCGGGGTCAATTTCACGCTGTTTCTGCCAATTCCACCCTCTTTCCGGTCAGTTTTCCCCCTTTTTGGATCAATTTCACTCTGTTTCAGCCCATTTCCCCCCTTCACCCTTTTGGGTCCATTTCGCCCGATTTCTCCTAATTTCCCCCCCAATTCGGGGCTGATCGCATGGGACACCCCTACCTGCCAGGACCGACCCATGTGACACCCCGCGGCCCCCCCGCCTCGCACAAGGGCCCCTGCACGTCTGCGGACCCAGGCATCCGGGGGACTGTTGCAGGGACCCAGGCGTTCGGGCCCCATACGTGTGGGTTTGGCGCTGGCCGCCCCGGCTATAAATAACCCCGACCGCTTCCTGCTACCCATGGATGCCGCGCTGGGGGGCTGCAGGGTCTCTGCCCAGTGGGGGGGGGGGGGAGCTGAGTTGGGGTCACCCCCATTTGGGGGTGCAGCTGATTGGGGTCAACCCCATCTTCGGGTGCAGCTGGCTGGGGCGGGGGGGGGGGTGTCACCGCGATTTGGGGTGCCCCTCATTGGGGTCAACCCCCTTTCGGGGTGCAGCTGGTTGGGGTTAACCCCATTTTGGGGTGCAGCTCATTTGGGGTTACCCCCATTTGGGGGTGCAGCTGGCTGGAGGGGGGGGTCACCCCCATTTCAGGTGCACCTTATTGGAGTCACCCCCATTTTGGGGCACAACTGAGCTGGGGCAATCCCTGTTTCGGGTTGCAGCACGTGGTGGGTGCCCCTCCCCCCCAGCCCCCCCACAGCCCCACGCCTCCACCCCTCTCACTTCTCCTTCCCAGCACGCCGGGGCGGCCACCATGCACCCATGGGTGCTGCTTGCAGTGCTCTGCACAGGTGGGGGCAGAACACCTGGGTCCCCTGGGGGGCTGGCGGGGGGGGGGGGGGGGAGGGATGGAAGTCCCTGGGTGCCTGGGTCCCCTGGGGGGATGGAAGTCCCTGGGTGCCTGGGTCCCCTGGGGGTTGGGTGGGGGAGGAATGGGGGTCCCTGGATACCTGGGTCCCCTGGCGAGGAAGTGTTGGGGGATTGGGGGGGGGGGGGAGTGCCCAGATGCCTGGGTCCCCTCCTCCACCCCCTCCTCCCCCAGGGCTGCCCCCCACCCTCGGCTCCGGACTGGACGAGGAGTCAGTGATGGTTTTTCGGGGCGCGGGGGACTCCTTCGGGCACAGCGTGGCCGAGGTCGACGGCGGGTAGGTGCCCCCCCCATCACCCTTGGGTGCCCCCTCCTCCCCCATGGGACACCCCCTGACCACCCCCCCTCTACCCCCACTCTAGGGTGCTGGTGGGGGCCCCCCTGGAGCCGGGAGGGGCCGGTGAGACGGGACGGGTCTATCGGTGCTGGTTCAGGACTGGGAACTGCCAGGATGTCCCCGTCACTGGTAGGATGCTGGGGTGTCTCCCCCGGATGCCTGAGTCCCCTGGGAGGGGTGTGGGGGCGGAGAGGGGGCAGCCCAGATGCCTGGGTCCCCCATCATGCCCCTCTCCCCCCAAAGCCCCCCCAGAGGTGACCTCCATGTCTCTGGGCCTGTCCCTGGCGGCCCATGGATCCCAGCTCCTGGTGGGTCCCGTCTCCGTCGTGACGGTCGATGGGGTGATGGGGTGGCCGGGGGGGAGGGGGGCACGACAGTGGGGTTGGGAGGCTCTGGGGAGGTGAGTCCATCACCCCCAGTGAGGGGGCCCAGTGGGATCTCCTGGGCTCTCTTGGGGTCTGCTAGGGTCTCTTGGGGTCTACTAGGGGCTATTGGGATCTACTGGGGTCTGTTGGGATCTACTGGGGTCTGCCAAGGTCTACTAGGGGCTATTGGGGTCTTTTGGGGTCTACTAGGGTCTATTGGGATCTACTGGGGTCTGCCACAGTCTACTGGGGTTCTGTTGGGGTCTACTAGGGTCTATTGGGGTCTCTTGAGGTCTACTGGGACCTACTGGAGAATATTGGGATCTATTGGGGTCTGGGGGGTTGAGGGAATATGGCGTCACCCTGTCTTGGGCCACAGGCATGCGGCCCCACGGCGCGGAGGGCCTGTGGGGTGAACATGGAGCTGCGGGGGCTCTGCTTCCTCCTGCCTGCAGGGAACACACTGCCCGCCGCCCTGCCAGGTATGAGGGGGCCCCGACACTGGGGTGAGGGGCCCTCTGGGGTAAGGAAAGCCTGACACTGGGGTAGATGGGCTCTATGGGGTTGATATGGGGTGGAGAAGACCGGATGCAAGGGTAGATGGGTCCTACAGGTTGGTGAAGACCTGACGCTGGGATAGATGGGCCCCGCAGGGTCAAGCTGTGCATCTTTCCCTCCGCCACCCCCCATTTCTCCCCCCTGACCCAGGTTGCCCCATGAAGGCCTCTGACATCGTCTTCCTCATGGACGGTTCAGGCAGCATCATGACCCCTGACTTCGAGAGGATGAAGACCTTCATCACCCAGGTCATGAGCCGGTTTGAGAGCACTGACACCCGTGTAGGTGCCACCCCTCCTAGGGCTGGGTCCCGGGCACCCATGGGTGGCCTGATCCTGCTCCATCACATGTCCTCCCCTTCCCCCCCGGCCAGTTTGCCCTCATGCAGTTCTCCAGTACGTCCACCCTCCATTTTGACTTCGCCACCTTTGCCCGATTGTCCCCGGCGGAGCGGGTGAAGGAGGTCCACCGCATCACGCAGAGCAGAGGGACCACCTGCACGGCCACTGCTATCCAGACCGTGGTGTAGGTCCCACCCTCAGAGCCATCCTGCCCCCTCTCCCCGCCTCGGGGCCACCCCGTCATCCCGAGAAGACCATCCCTTCCCTCCACCCCGGGGCAGGAGGCAACTGTTCACCCTGAGGAAGGGAGCCCGGGAAGGTGCCCACAGGATCCTCATTGTGGTGACGGATGGGCAGAAGTTTGGGGACCTGCTGGACTATGGAGAGGTCATCCCCGAAGCGGCGCATGCGGGGATCATCCGCTATGCCATTGGGGTGAGTGAGCACTGTCCAAACATCTCCATCCATCCATTTCCAAACATCTCCATCCATCCATCCATCCAACCTTCTCCATCCATTCTATTCATGTCCGTCCATCCCTCCCTCTCCAAACACCCGTCCATCCGTCCCTCCTTCCCTCCCTCCCCAATCCTCTCCCTCCCTCCATCCGGCCATCCTTCTCCGACCACAGGTGGGCAGCGCCTTTGTGACTCCAGACGCCGTAGAAGAGCTCCACACCATCGCCTCCAAACCCAGCAAGGACCACGTCTTCCGGGTGGACAACTTTGACGCCCTGCAGGGCATCCAGAACCAGCTGCAGGAGAAGATCTTCGCCATCGAGGGTACCGGGGAGCCGGGGGGTGGCTGGAGGGCGGCCGAGGGGGGCAGCTGGTGCCCCCCGCTCACCCCTGCCTCTCCCCAGGCACCCAGTCCGCCCACAGCAGCTCCTTCCAGCTGGAGATGGCCCAGGAGGGCTTCAGCGCCCTGCTCACCCCCGTGAGTGTCCTCCGGCCACCCAAGACCGTCCCTATGCCCGTGGGGTGTCCCTGGGGCAGGACTGACTCCTCTCCGCCCACCACTGTCGCCCTCCCCGTCTTTACTGGGGCAGGAGGGGCCTGTACTGGGAGCGGTGGGCGCCTACGACTGGTCCGGAGGGGTCTTTGTCTACGGCAGGAGTGGGGAGACCACCTTCGTCAACGTGTCCCGAGCCGCCGGGACATGAACGACGCCTACTTGGGTAAGGGCTTCCCGAGACGGGGACGGACGGGTCCCCGCCAGGGTCCCGGGGATGGGGGTGTCCCCGGTGAGGGTCCCGGGGATGTCGGTGTCCTCTGGAGGGTCCCAGGGACACGTCAGCACGCTCAGGGGGGTTGTGGGCAGAAGTCCATGTCCCTGTCAGGATCCTCACCATGTTCCTGGGGGCATTGGTGTCCCCATGGGGATCTGGGGGATGTTGGTGTCCCCACGAGGTCCAGGGGACACGAGCATCCCCACAAGAGACTTTGGGACGTTGGTGCCCTCGTGAGGTCCTGGAGACATCAGCATCCCCACAAGGTTCCTGGGGACGTTGGTGCTCTCGTGAGGGCCCTGGGTGCACTGGGGCCCCTGGGGACGTCAGCATCCCCGCACGGCTCCTGGGGCCGCTGGCACCCCCGGGAGGGTCCCCCGCTGACCCCCGCTGTGACCAGGCTATGCGGCCGAGTCCCTGTCCCTGGTGGGCAGGCGGGCGCTGGCGCTGGGGGCCCCCCGCTACCGCCACGTTGGCCGCCTCCTCCTCTTCCACCTCCGCGGCCCCCGGGCTGCCTGGGAGCTCCTGGCCGATGCCACGGGGCCGCAGGTAAGGGCGGGGACACAGGGAGGGGACGGGGGAGTGCCGGGGAGGGGGGAACCCCCCAGCCAGCCCCATGGCCGCTTCTCCCCGCAGGTGGGCTCCTACTTCGGGGCCTCCCTGTGCGCCCTGGACCCCGACGGGGACGGCTCCGCCGAGGTGGTGCTGGTGGGGGCCCCCATGTTCTACGGGGCCGGCAGCGGGGGCCGCGTGGCCGTCTGCCCCCTGAGGGCGAAGGTAGGGGACCCCCGCCCCGCCCTGCCCCACCCCACCCCGCCCCAGGGTGGGCAGAGGGGGGCACCCAGAGCCTCGTCCCCCCCAGGGTGGCCAGCTGCGGTGCCAGCAGATGCTGCAGGGACAGCCCGGCCACCCCTTGGGGCGCTTTGGGGCCAGCCTGGCTCGGCTGGGGGACGTTGACGGGGACCAGTGGCCCGACGTGGCTGTGGGGGCCCCGCTGGAGGACGAGGAGCGGGGGGCCATCTACATCTTCCGTGGGAAGCGGGGCGGCGTCGCCTCCCAGTACAGCCAGGTGAGACCCCCCCCCACCCCTGGTCCTGGGGATGTCCCACGTCATGGGTGCCTGGTGGGTGACAGAGAGGTCCCGGGTGCTGGGGACGTCCTGGGTGCTGGAGAAACCTTGGATGCTGGAGACGTCTTGGGTGGTGGAGAGGTCCTGGGTGCTGGCCACACCTTGGGCGCTGAAGAGATCTTGGGCGCTGGAGGGGTCTCGGGCGATGAAGACGTCTTGCGTGCTGGAGACGCTCCGGGTGCCCAGGACGTCCTGGAAGCTAGAGACGCTCCAGCCCCTGAAGATGTCCCAGGTGCTGGGAACGTCTTGGGCGCCAGGGATGTCTCACCCGCTTGGGTGCCTCTGTCTCCCCAGCGCATCTCAGGCGCCCAGTTCTCCAGCGGGCCACGCTATTTCGGCCAGGCCATCAGCGGTGGCCAGGACCTGACGGGGGACAGGCTGCCGGACGTGGCCGTGGGCGCCCAGGGACAGGTCCTGCTGCTCAGGTACGCCCGGGGGACCCACCCGGCACCTTCCACGGCCGGGAGGAAGCAGTGGCCGCCACCGCCTCCCCTCCGGTTGTTACCGCCAGGTCCCAGCCGCTGCTCAGGGTCCGCGTGACGGTGGCTTTCCAGCCCCAGGAGATCCCCGCGGCCGCCTTCGACTGTCAGGAGGAGGAAGCGCTCAAGGGGGAAGTGGCCAAGGCTCAGATCTGCTTCCTCAGCACCAAGAAGACGCCCGACAGCTTTGGTGAGACCCCCCAGAAGTCCATCTGGAACCCCAAAGCATCTGCAGGTGTCCCCAGGACGCCCCAGGAGAGTACAAGCCCCCTCCCCACCTTCTCAAGACCCCCAGAAGTCCCTGTTGTGGCCTCCTAAATCCCCTCCAGATGTCCTCAAAACCCACCAGAAGCCTGTCTGGCCTCCCAAAGCCCCTCCAGACGCCTGCCAAGCCCCCCAGGTCTCCCTCTGGCCTCCCAGAGCCGCTCCAGACGTCCTCAGGATCCCCAGTCCCCCTCCGGCGGTCCCCAAAGCCCCCAGAAGTCCACATGGCCTCCTAAACCTCCTCCAGATGTCCTCAAGACCCTCTGAAATCCCTCTGGCTCTCCGTCTCCCCCTTTCCCGCTGTCCCGGGGGGCTGCCAGAGACCCCGGCCACCCACCTTCCCCTCCCTTTCCCCGCAGGCAGCCAACTTTCCACCACCCTCCGGTACCAGGCGGCCCTGGACCCCAGCCGGGCAATGGTCCGGGCCGTCTTTGCCGGCAGCGCCGCCGCCGTCCGCAACGGGACCCTCCGACTGGGCGTGGGACAGAGGTGCGAGACCTTTGCCATCGCCTTCACGGTGGGTGTCGGGAAAGGCCCCGGCGGGGTGGTCCGGGGGTGGCCCTACAGCCCCACGGCCCCAGCCTGGGGACACGGTCGTCACTCTGTGCCGGGCAGGGGTGCCCACGGGACACGCTGACCCCCCTGGTGCTGCGCCTCACCTACGATGCCACGGGGACCCCATCGAGGTGGCCGGGGGCCTGCGGCCAGCCTTGAGCGAGGACTCGGAGATGGTGGCCGTGGGCACGGTAGGGGCTGGGGGACACCCCACGGCGGCGGCGCAGGAGGGGAGCAGTGGTGGGGCGTAGGGTTGGGGGGTGTGGAGGGACGGAGGGCTGGAAGGAGCGGTGGGATGGACAGAAGGACAAGAGGGAGGAGGGAGAGATGGATCCACGGACAGAAGGGAGGTGGGATGGATGGACGGAAGGGAGGATGGGAGGAACCAAGGGAAGATGGGAGGAAGGGAGGAGGGATAGACGCGTGGACAGGAGGGAGGACGGACAGAAGGACGGAGGGCCAGGTGGATAGAGGGGTGGGAGGAAGGAAGGACACGTGGAAGGAGATCCACGCGTGGGGAGGGTTGGAAGGACCTAGGAGAGCCAGGGTGGGTGGGTGGACAGGGACGGACAGACGGCTGGCTGAGGGGTGGGAGGACGAAGGAGAGGAAGGGCGGACAGACAGGCAGCCGCCTGGGGGATGGACGGACGGACGGACGGACGGGGCATCTCCTCAGCTGCCCTTCGAGAAGGACTGCGGCGCTGACAACATCTGCGTCGACGACCTCCAGATCTCCTTCAACTTCTCGGGGTAGGTCCCCCCCGTTCCCCGTGTCGGGGGACACCCGTGGATGCCGGGGTCCACCCCCGCCTGCCCCCACCCGCCACTGCCCCCCCCCAGGCTGGAGACCATTGTGGTGGGGGTGACCGACGTGGTGGACATCACCGTCACCCTCCGCAACCACGGGGAGGACTCGTACGGGGCCACCGTCCAGCTGCATCACGCCGAGGCCCTCTCCTACCGCAAGGCCGTGGTGCTCCAGGTACCCCCACCCCCGCCAACCCCCCCAAATTCTTCAGAGCCTCCAAGACCCCCCAGAAGTCTCAAAGACCCTCCAGAAGTGCCTTTGGCCTCCTGAAGCCTCCCCAGATGACCTCAAGACCATCTGCAAGTTCATGTGGATGCCCAACTCCCCTCCCGATGTCCTCTAGACCCGCTAGAAGCCCATGTGGCCCATCAAACCCTCCCCAGATGTCCTCAAGACACCCAAAGCCCCTCCAGATGTCCTCAAGACCTCCCAGATATCCATTTGTCCACCCAAAACCCTCCCAGGTGTCCCCCAAGCCCCCCAGAAGCCCGTATGGCCTCCTAACCCCTTCCAGATGCCCTCAAGACGCCCCAGAAGCCCATATGGCCTCCTAACCCCCTCCAGATGCCCTCAAGCCCCCCAGAAGCCCGTCTGGCCTCCAGCCCTCCTCCAGACGTCCCCTCACCCCCCCAGGTTGTCTTGCCCACCCCCGTCCCCACCCCTGACACCCCCCGGGCATTCTCAGTCCTCCAGGAGGTCCGCGTCCCTGAACTGCAACTCGGAGCCGGCGGAGGGACCGCGGCGCAGGACCCTCTGCCTCGTCAACCACCCTATCTTCCGCCCCGGTGCCGAGGTAGGGGGGTCCCCGGCCTCCCCGCATCCCCCCAGCCCGCTTGGGCCCTCGGGGACGTTGCCGTGAGGTGGGTCAGGGGGTGATGCCCGGGCGCCCCGTCCCGCAGGTCGTGTTCACCGTCACCCTGGACGTGCCCCACGGCGCGGAGCTGGGGGCCGTGCTGGAGGTGGTGGCCAATGCCAGCAGGTGAGGGGCAGGGGCACAGGGGCTGCGGGGTGGGGGGCGGGCGGCGGGGGGTGAGGTGACCCACGCGACACCCCTCTGCCGCAGCGACAACGGGGCGCCGGGCGGCCGGGGGCAGCGCGCTGAGATCCCGGTGAAGTACGGCGTCTTCCTCGTCCTCACCAGGTAGGGGCTGCCACCTCCCCGGGCCACCACCGCCCCACCCGTGCCCCCTGCCCCCGTGTTCCCAACGGGCATCAGCCCCCATCCCTGGTCCCTGATGTGTGCCCCCCCCCTCGCGCCCCCCCCACGTCCCCCCTCTTGTCCCCACCAGCGCCCTGGAATCCACCAAGTACGTCAACGTCTCGACCCGCGCGGGGGCCCCCACCAGCGCCCCCGTCACCCACCGCTACGAGGTGAGGGGGGGGAGCGAGGGGGGTGGTCCCGGACGCCTGGGTCCCCCGTCCCGCCGGGGGTCCCGTCCCCACCGTCCCCCTCCCCGCGGCAGGTGAAGATCTTGGGCCAGCGGGGCCTCCCCATCAACGTCACCTTCCTGGTCCCCACGGCCCTGGGGGGACCCCGCTGTGGGACGAGGTGGACGTCACCCCCGACCAGGTAACGGCCCCCTGCCCCGCTGCCCCCCGAAACGGGGGTGACCCCGAAGCAGGGGCAGCCCAGAAAGGGGGTCCCCAGCACAGGGGTCCCCCCACCTGCCCCCCCCACAGCAGGAGCTGGCGCAGTGCCGGGTGGTGGCCGAGCACCCGGGGGTCCCCGACGTCCCCCAGCGGCTGCAGGAGCGCCCGCTGCTGGTGAGTGCCGGCCCCCCGGGGACGTGGGGCAGGGGGTGCCCCCAGCCCCCTGTCACTCCCCACCCCTCTCCCCCCCCGCCCAGGACTGCGCCGTGGCCGCCTGCCGGGAGCTGCAGTGCCAGGTCCGGGAGCTGGAGCCCCCCCGGGCCCTGGGCTTCAGCCTCGGGGGAAGCCTGGCCCTGGGCTGGGTGGCATCGGTAAGGGGGCAGCCGTGGGGCAGCCGTGGGGCAGCCGTGGGGCAGCCGGGGTGGGGGGTGCCCCGCCGGCTGCCCGGGGTCGAGGGGCAAACCAGGGACGGGGAGGGTGCCCTGGGGCGGCGGGGCACCCCACAGCTGCCCCCCATGCCCCACGGCTGCCCCCCGTCTCCCCCCCCACACCCCAGACCCAGCAGCCCAAGGTGGTCGTGCAGAGCTCAGGCCGGGTCCTCTACGACGTGGGGCGCTACTGGAACACCGCGGGGGGGCCCCAGCTCCAGGTGCGCCCGGACGCCTGGGTCCATGGGGGGCGGTGGGGTGGGGGTCCCGGACGCCTGGGTCCGTGGGGGGTGGTGGGGCAGGGTGGGGGGGGGCCCGGACGCCTGGGTCCCTCTGTCAGCCCACCCCCAACCCCCCCCCCGCAGGTGCAGACGGAGGTGGAGCGCCTGGAGACCCCCAACCCGCTGCCCCTCATCCTGGGGGGCACCGTGGGGGGGCTCGTCCTGCTGGGCCTGGTGGCTCTGGTGCTCTACAAGGTGAGGGGGCGGGGCCTGGGAGAGCCCCGCCCGCATGGGATGGGGGCGGGGCCTCCTCCCCTCCCCCACCCCGCGCTCATCTCCCCCCTCCCCCTCTCCCCCCCCCCCAGGTGGGCTTCTTCAAGCGCCGCTACAAGGAGCTCATGGCGGGTGACGGGACCCCCACGGCCCCCCTGGGCGACCCCCAGGAGTGAGGCGGGAAAAGCGGGGTGCCCGGATGCCTGGGTCCTCCCAAATTTCGGGGGGGGGTGGGGGGTGGGGGGTGTCACCCCCCTTTTTGCAGCCACCAATAAAGCCGCTCGGATGCTGGACCCCCCCTCCATCTCAGCCTGAAGTTGGGGGGGGGTCACGCTGGACACCTGTGTCCCCTGGGGAGCCCTGTGACCCCCTCGTCCCTCCCGAGGACCCAGGCATCCGGGGCCCCCCCTTGTCCGGCCCCTCACCCCTCGCCCGGGTCTATATTTAACCCGCGTCTATATTTAACACGTGCACCGAGCTGGGGCCGGGCCTCAGCCCATTGGCCGGGCCGGGGGGTGCCGTGGGGCCGGGGTGACCGCAGGCTGTCAGTCGCCCTTTGCTGCCACTATGCTCGCTTGGGGGGCTGCCCCACGGCGGACCCTGGCCTCCGCCGCCGGGACCCACGCCGGTGCTGCTGGAGGTCCGGGGGGGCAGTCGTTTGCCGGGGGGGAGGAGGGGGGGCAACACACACACACACACGCATGGGGTGGTTTTGGGGTGTATCAGGAGGGTTTTGGGGTGGCTTTGGGTCTGTGGCAGGTGTTTTTTGGGGTGGTTTTGGGCAATATTGGGGTGTAGCCAGTGGTTTTGGGTTGTTTTGGGTGGTATTGGGGCTGTATCTGGTAGGTTTGGGGTGATTTGGGGTGAAATGGGGGTGTATTGTGTGGTTTTGGGGTGATTGGGGCAATATTGGGGTGCATCTGGTGGGTTCGGGATGTTTTGGGTGGTATTGGGGCTGTATCTGGTGGTTTTGGGGTGTTTGGGGCGATATTGGGGTGTTTGGGCGATATTGGGGTGTATTGACTGGTTTTGGGGTGTTTCGGGTGTTATTGGGCTGTTTTGGGGTGTATCAGGTGGATTTGGGGTGTTTTGGGGTGTATCAGGTCTTATTGGGGCTGTTTTGGGGCGGTATTGGGTGGATGTGGGGGTGTTTTGGGGGCCCACGGGGTGTTTTCGGCGGGGCGGTGATGGCGCATCGGTGGGTTTGGGGTGTTTTGGGGTGTTATTGGGTGCCCGGGGGTGTTTTGAGGTGTGCCAGGTGACACCTCGGGGTGTACCGGGACCTTTGGGGGGAGGAGTGGGTTTGGGGGTGCCCCGGCCCCACGGCACCTGTGGGGCAGGTCGGACGTGGCGGGCGCTGTCGTTCCTGGTGGCGCTGCCGGCGGTGGGGGTCTGCATGCTCAACGCCTGGCTGGAGAAGCACCGGCACCACCACAGGCCCCCCGAGTTCGTGCCCTACCACCACCTCCGCATCCGCACCAAGGTACGGCGGGGAAGGCCTGACGCCGGGGTAGATGGGCCCCTATGGGGTGGGGAAGGCCTGATGCCAGGGTAGATGGGCCCTATGGAGGGGATATGGGGTAGGGAAGGCCTGACGCCGGGGTAGATGGGCCCCTATGGGGTGGGGAAGGCCTGACGCCGGGGTAGATGGGCCCTATGGGGGGGGATATGGGGTGGGGAAGGCCTGACGCCGGGGTAGATGGGCCCTATGGGGGGATATGGGGTGGGGAAGGCCTGACGCCGGGGTAGATGGGCCCAGGGGCTGATGCCACTGACCCCCGTCTCTCTCTTTCTCCCCACAGCCATTCCCGTGGGGTGACGGGAACCACACGCTGTTCCACAACCCCCGCACCAACCCCCTGCCCACGGGCTACGAGAAATAGGGGACCCCCCCCCCCCGGGCCCCCCACCAGCAATAAATGCCCTGAACCTGCCCCGTCTGCCTCCTCCTCCAGCCCTGCCCCACGGCGGACCCAGACGCCCAGGACCCACAGCAGACACCGAGACACGGGGGCTTCCGCCACTCGCGGTTTAATGAGGGGGAGCCCCAGAGTGAACCCAGGTGCCTGGGCACCCCCCTTTTCCCACCCCCCCCGGGGGGGGACCCAGGCGTCCGGGGGCCGCCTCACTCCTGGGGGTCGCCCAGGGGGGCCGTGGGGGTCCCGTCGCCCTCCATGAGCTCCTTGTAGTGGCGCTTGAAGAAGCCCACCTGGGGGGGGCGGGAGAGGGCGAGGGGGGAGATGAGCGCGGGGTGGGGGAGGGGAGGAGGCCCCGCCCCCATCCCATGCGGGCGGGACTCTCCCAGGCCCCGCCCCCTCACCTTGTAGAGCACCAGAGCCACCAGGCCCAGCAGGACGAGCCCCCCCACGGTGCCCCCAGGATGAGGGGCAGCGGGTTGGGGGTCTCCAGGCGCTCCACCTCCGTCTGCACCTGCGGGGGGGGTTGGGGGGTGGGCTGACAGAGGGACCCAGGCGTCCGGGCCCCCCCCCACCCCGCCCCCCACCCCCCATGGACCCAGGAGTCCGGGACCCCCACCCCACCGCCCCCCATGGACCCAGGCGTCCGGGACCCCCACCCCCCAGCCCCCACGGACCCAGGCGTCCGGGACCCCCACCCCACCGCCCCCCATGGACCCAGGCGTCCGGGCGCACCTGGAGCTGGGGCCCCCCGCGGTGTTCCAGTAGCGCCCCACGTCGTAGAGGACCCGGCCTGAGCTCTGCATGACCACCTTGGGCTGCTGGGTCTGGGGTGTGTGGGGGGGAGACGGGGGGCAGCCGTGGGGCATGGGGGGCAGCTGTGGGGTGCCCCGCCACCCCAGGGCACCCTCCCCGTCCCCGGTTTGCCCCTCGACCCCGGGCAGCCGGCGGGGCACCCCCCACCCCAGCTGCCCCACGGCTGCCCCACGGCTGCCCCCTTACCGA
This sequence comes from Gymnogyps californianus, assembly GCF_018139145.2. Lineage (NCBI taxonomy): Eukaryota > Metazoa > Chordata > Aves > Accipitriformes > Cathartidae > Gymnogyps > Gymnogyps californianus. The sequence continues at coordinate 101,656 of NW_026113988.1, read as the reverse complement.
TGCCACCCAGCCCAGGGCCAGGCTTCCCCCGAGGCTGAAGCCCAGGGCCCGGGGGGGCTCCAGCTCCCGGACCTGGCACTGCAGCTCCCGGCAGGCGGCCACGGCGCAGTCCTGGGCGGGGGGGGAGAGGGGTGGGGAGTGACGGGGGCTGGGGGCACCCCCTGCCCCACGTCCCCGGGGGCCGGCACTCACCAGCAGCGGGCGCTCCTGCAGCCGCTGGGGGACGTCAGGGACCCCCGGGTGCTCGGCCACCACCCGGCACTGCGCCAGCTCCTGCTGTGGGGGGGGCAGGTGGGGGGACCCCTGTGCTGGGGACCCCCTTTCTGGGCTGCCCCTGCTTCGGGGTCACCCCCGTTTCGGGGGGCAGCGGGGCAGGGGGGCCGTTACCTGGTCGGGGGTGACGTCCACCTCGTCCCACAGCGGGGTCCCCCCCAGGGCCGTGGGGACCAGGAAGGTGACGTTGATGGGGAGGCCCCGCTGGCCCAAGATCTTCACCTGCCGCGGGGAGGGGGACGGTGGGGACGGGACCCCGGCGGGACGGGGGACCCAGGCGTCCGGGACCACCCCCCTCGCTCCCCCCCTCACCTCGTAGCGGTGGGTGACGGGGGCGCTGGTGGGGGCCCCCGCGCGGGTCGAGACGTTGACGTACTTGGTGGATTCCAGGGCGCTGGTGGGGACAAGAGGGGGGACGTGGGGGGGGGCGCGGGGGGGGGGCACACATCAGGGACCAGGGATGGGGGCTGATGCCCGTTGGGAACACGGGGGCAGGGGGCACGGGTGGGGCGGTGGGTGGCCCGGGGAGGTGGCAGCCCCTACCTGGTGAGGACGAGGAAGACGCCGTACTTCACCGGGATCTCAGCACGCTGCCCCCGGCCGCCCGGCGCCCCGTTGTCGCTGCGGCAGAGGGGTGTCGCGTGGGTCACCTCACCCCCCCGCCGCCCGCCCCCCACCCCGCAGCCCCTGTGCCCCTGCCCCTCACCTGCTGGCATTGGCCACCACCTCCAGCACGGCCCCCAGCTCCGCGCCGTGGGGCACGTCCAGGGTGACGGTGAACACGACCTGCGGGACGGGGCGCCCGGGCATCACCCCCTGACCCACCTCACGGCAACGTCCCCGAGCGCCCGAGCGGGCTGGGGGATGCGGGGAGGCCGGGGACCCCCTACCTCGGCACCGGGGCGGAAGATAGGGTGGTTGACGAGGCAGAGGGTCCTGCGCCGCGGTCCCTCCGCCGGCTCCGAGTTGCAGTTCAGGGACGCGGACTTCCTGGAGGACTGAGAATGCCCGGGGGTGTCAGGGGTGGGGACGGGGGTGGGCAAGACAACCTGGGGGGGTGAGGGGACGTCTGGAGGAGGGCTGGAGGCCAGACGGGCTTCTGGGGGGGCTTGAGGGCATCTGGAGGGGGGTTAGGAGGCCATATGGGCTTCTGGGGCGTCTTGAGGGCATCTGGAAGGGGTTAGGAGGCCATACGGGCTTCTGGGGGGCTTGGGGGACACCTGGGAGGGTTTTGGGCGGACAAATGGATATCTGGGAGGTCTTGAGGACATCTGGAGGGGCTTTGGGTGTCTTGAGGACATCTGGGGAGGGTTTGATGGGCCACATGGGCTTCTAGCGGGTCTAGAGGACATCGGGAGGGGAGTTGGGCATCCACATGAACTTGCAGATGGTCTTGAGGGCATCTGGGGAGGCTTCAGGAGGCCAAAGGCACTTCTGGAGGGTCTTTGAGCCTTCTTGGAGGCTCTGAAGGATTTGGGGGGGTTGGCAGGGGTGGGGGTACCTGGAGCACCACGGCCTTGCGGTAGGAGAGGGCCTCGGCGTGATGCAGCTGGACGGTGGCCCCGTACGAGTCCTCCCCGCGGTTGCGGAGGGTGACGGTGATGTCCACCACGTCGGTCACCCCCACCACGACGGTCTCCAGCCTGGGGGGGGGCAGTGGCGGGTGGGGCAGGCGGGGGTGGACCCCGGCATCCACGGGTGTCCCCCCGACACGGGGAACGGGGGGGACCTACCCCGAGAAGTTGAAGGAGATCTGGAGGTCGTCGACGCAGATGTTGTCAGCGCCGCAGTCCTTCTCGAAGGGCAGCTGAGGAGATGCCCCGTCCGTCCGTCCGTCTGTCCGTCCCCCAGGCGGCCGCCTGTCTGTCCGCCCTTCCTCTCCTTCGTCCTCCCACCCCTCAGCCAGCCGTCTGTCCGTCCCTGTCCGCCCACCCACCCTGGCTCTCCTAGGTCCTTCCAACCCTCCCCACGCGTGGATCTCCTTCCACGTGTCCTTCCTTCCTCCCACCCCTCTATCCACCTGGCCCTCCGTCCTTCTGTCCGTCCTCCCTCCTGTCCACGCGTCTATCCCTCCTCCCTTCCTCCCATCTTCCCTTGGTTCCTCCCATCCTCCCTTCCGTCCATCCATCCCACCTCCCTTCTGTCCGTGGATCCATCTCTCCCTCCTCCCTCTTGTCCTTCTGTCCATCCCACCGCTCCTTCCAGCCCTCCGTCCCTCCACACCCCCCAACCCTACGCCCCACCACTGCTCCCCTCCTGCGCCGCCGCCGTGGGGTGTCCCCCAGCCCCTACCGTGCCCACGGCCACCATCTCCGAGTCCTCGCTCAAGGCTGGCCGCAGGCCCCCGGCCACCTCGATGGGGTCCCCCGTGGCATCGTAGGTGAGGCGCAGCACCAGGGGGGTCAGCGTGTCCCGTGGGCACCCCTGCCCGGCACAGAGTGACAACCGTGTCCCCAGGCTGGGGCCGTGGGGCCGTAGGGCCACCCCCGGACCACCCCGCCGGGGCCTTTCCCGACACCCACCGTGAAGGCGATGGCGAAGGTCTCGCACCTCTGTCCCACGCCCAGTCGGAGGGTCCCGTTGCGGACGGCGGCGGCGCTGCCGGCAAAGACGGCCCGGACCATTGCCCGGCTGGGGTCCAGGGCCGCCTGGTACCGGAGGGTGGTGGAAAGTTGGCTGCCTGCGGGGAAAGGGAGGGGAAGGTGGGTGGCCGGGGTCTCTGGCAGCCCCCCGGGACAGCGGGAAAGGGGGAGACGGAGAGCCAGAGGGATTTCAGAGGGTCTTGAGGACATCTGGAGGAGGTTTAGGAGGCCACGTGGACTTGTGGGGGCTTTGGGGACCGCCGGAGGGGGACTGGGGATCCTGAGGGCGTCTGGAGCGGCTCTGGGAGGCCAGAGGGAGACCTGGGGGGCTTGGCAGGTGTCTGGAGGGGCTTTGGGAGGCCAGACAGGCTTCTGGTGGGTCTGGAGGACGTCTGGAGGGGATTTAGGAGGCCACAACAGGGACTTCTGGGGGTCTTGAGAAGGTGGGGAGGGGGCTTGTACTCTCCTGGGGCGTCCTGGGGACACCTGCAGATGCTTTGGGGGTCCAGATGGACTTCTGGGGGGTCTCACCAAAGCTGTCGGGCGTCTTCTTGGTGCTGAGGAAGCAGATCTGAGCCTTGGCCACTTCCCCTTGAGCGCTTCCTCCTCCTGACAGTCGAAGGCGGCCGCGGGGATCTCCTGGGGCTGGAAAGCCACCGTCACGCGGACCCTGAGCAGCGGCTGGGACCTGGCGGTAACAACCGGAGGGGAGGCGGTGGCGGCCACTGCTTCCTCCCGGCCGTGGAAGGTGCCGGGTGGGTCCCCCGGCGTACCTGAGCAGCAGGACCTGTCCCTGGGCGCCCACGGCCACGTCCGGCAGCCTGTCCCCCGTCAGGTCCTGGCCACCGCTGATGGCCTGGCCGAAATAGCGTGGCCCGCTGGAGAACTGGGCGCCTGAGATGCGCTGGGGAGACAGAGGCACCCAAGCGGGTGAGACATCCCTGGCGCCCAAGACGTTCCCAGCACCTGGGACATCTTCAGGGGCTGGAGCGTCTCTAGCTTCCAGGACGTCCTGGGCACCCGGAGCGTCTCCAGCACGCAAGACGTCTTCATCGCCCGAGACCCCTCCAGCGCCCAAGATCTCTTCAGCGCCCAAGGTGTGGCCAGCACCCAGGACCTCTCTGCCACCCATGGTGCCTTCACCGCCCAAGATGCTGCCAGCACCCAGGACCTCTCCACCACCCAAGGCGTCTCCAGCATCCAAGGTTTCTCCAGCACCCAGGACGTCCCCAGCACCCGGGACCTCTCTGTCACCCACCAGGCACCCATGACGTGGGACATCCCCAGGACCAGAGGCAGGGAGGGGGGTCTCACCTGGCTGTACTGGGAGGCGACGCCGCCCCGCTTCCCGCGGAAGATGTAGACGGCCCCCCGCTCCTCGTCCTCCAGCGGGGCCCCCACAGCCACGTCGGGCCACTGGTCCCCGTCAACGTCCCCCAGCCGAGCCAGGCTGGCCCCAAAGCGCCCCAAGGGGTGGCCGGGCTGTCCCTGCAGCATCTGCTGGCACCGCAGCTGGCCACCCTGGGGGGACGAGGCGCTGGGTGCCCCCCTCTGCCCACCCTGGGGCGGGGCGGGGTGGGGCAGGGCGGGGCGGGGGTCCCCTACCTTCGCCCTCAGGGGGCAGACGGCCACGCGGCCCCCGCTGCCGGCCCCGTAGAACATGGGGGCCCCCACCAGCACCACCTCGGCGGAGCCGTCCCCGTCGGGGTCCAGGGCGCACAGGGAGGCCCCGAAGTAGGAGCCCACCTGCGGGGAGAAGCGGCCATGGGGCTGGCTGGGGGTTCCCCCCTCCCCGGCACTCCCCCGTCCCCTCCCCGTGTCCCCGCCCTTACCTGCGGCCCCGTGGCATCGGCCAGGAGCTCCCAGGCAGCCCGGGGGCCGCGGAGGTGGAAGAGGAGGAGGCGGCCAACGTGGCGGTAGCGGGGGGCCCCCAGCGCCAGCGCCCGCCTGCCCACCAGGGACAGGGACTCGGCCGCATAGCCTGGTCACAGCGGGGGTCAGCGGGGGACCCTCCCGGGGGTGCCAGCGGCCCCAGGAGCCGTGCGGGGATGCTGACGTCCCCAGGGGCCCCAGTGCGCCCAGGGCCCTCACGAGAGCACCAACGTCCCCGGGACCTCACGGGGACACCAGTGTCCCCAGGGTCCTCACGAGGACACCAACGTCCCCAGGAACCTTGTGGGGATGCTGATGTCTCCAGGACCTCACGAGGGCACCAACGTCCCAAAGTCTCTTGTGGGGATGCTCGTGTCCCCTGGACCTCGTGGGGACACCAACATCCCCAGATCCCCATGGGGACACCAATGCCCCCAGGAACATGGTGAGGATCCTGACAGGGACATGGACTTCTGCCCACAACCCCCCTGAGCGTGCTGACGTGTCCCTGGGACCCTCCAGAGGACACCGACATCCCCGGGACCCTCACCGGGGACACCCCCATCCCCGGGACCCTGGCGGGGACCCGTCCGTCCCCGTCTCGGGAAGCCCTTACCCAAGTAGGCGTCGTTCATGTCCCCGGCGGCTCGGGACACGTTGACGAAGGTGGTCTCCCCACTCCTGCCGTAGACAAAGACCCCTCCGGACCAGTCGTAGGCGCCCACCGCTCCCAGTACAGGCCCCTCCTGCCCAGTAAAGACGGAGAGGGCGACAGTGGTGGGCGGAGAGGAGTCAGTCCTGCCCCAGGGACACCCCACGGGCATAGGGACGGTCTCGGGTGGCCGGAGGACACTCACGGGGGTGAGCAGGGCGCTGAAGCCCTCCTGGGCCATCTCCAGCTGGAAGGAGCTGCTGTGGGCGGACTGGGTGCCTGGGGAGAGGCAGGGGTGAGCGGGGGGCACCAGCTGCCCCCCTCGGCCGCCCTCCAGCCACCCCCCGGCTCCCCGGTACCCTCGATGGCGAAGATCTTCTCCTGCAGCTGGTTCTGGATGCCCTGCAGGGCGTCAAAGTTGTCCACCCGGAAGACGTGGTCCTTGCTGGGTTTGGAGGCGATGGTGTGGAGCTCTTCTACGGCGTCTGGATCCACAAAGGCGCTGCCCACCTGTGGTCGGAGAAGGATGGCCGGATGGAGGGAGGGAGAGGATTGGGGAGGGAGGGAAGGAGGGACGGATGGACGGGTGTTTGGAGAGGGAGGGATGGACGGACATGAATAGAATGGATGGAGATGGTTGGAGATGGTTCGATGGATGGGTGGGTGGATGGATGGATGGATGGATGGCCATTTTTTAAAGGGTTGAATGGATGGATACATTTGGAGATGGACAGACGAATGGATGGCGGGACGGACAGATGTGTTTGGGATGGCTAGTTGCTTGGGGGTGGACGGCTTTGGGCATGCAGGTCCCTCACCCCGATGGCGTAGCGGGTGACCTCCAGCTTGTCAGCCAACGGGATGACTTGTGAGTACTCCAGCGTATCATCATACTTCCTCCCATCCGTGATCACAATGAGGATCTTGTTGGCATCTTCTCGGGCCCCTTTGCCAGGGATGAACATCTCCGTCCTGTGCCAGGGAAGGATGAGGGTTGCCCTTCATCCCATGGCAGGTGGGAGCGGGGTCACAGGTGGTTGAGGTGTGGGGAGGGGACGGGACTCACAGGACTTTCCAGATGGCGGTGGCAGTGCGGGTGGAGCGCCGGAGCTGCTGCACGTTATTCAGCAGCGCGATGGGGTCACGGGACCTCCGGAAGGTGTTGAAGTCAAAGTGGTTCAAGACGACATCGGAGAACTGGGTGAGAGCAAACTGGGGGCGGGGGGGGGGGGTGTGCAGAGGAGGGACAACATGGGGACACACTGGTGGGGACACAACTGCTGCAGTAGCAGCCACCCAAAACGCCACCCCATTGCCAAGAGGGAAGAGCAGCCCAAAACATCACCCGTTGCGAGGAGCCACATGCAACATCAACGGAGACAACCCCCCGAGACGACACCCCCTTGCCAACAGCCACTTGGGGGGGGGTCACCGCCAGCGCCTGGGTGGGTGGTACCTGGACGTCGGTGCCCTTGAAGCGCCTCATCACCTCTGCGATGAAGGTCTTCATCGTCAAGAACTCGTGGTGTTTGATGCTGCCCGAGCCGTCGATGAGGAGCACCACATCTGAGGAGCGCTTGGGACACTCTGGGGTGGGGGGGGGCACAGAGATGTCCCCATGGTCAGCTGGGCCAGGATGTCCCCAACGCGTCCCTCCCCTGGTGACCCCCATACCTGGTTGGGCACCTGGGATGCGCCGGAGCTGCTGGAGGTTGGTGTCAAGGAGGACGCAGAAGCCGTTGAGGTGGACGTTCTCCCCACAGGCTTGGGGCACCGTGGGGCCGCATGCCTGGGTTGGGGGGGGGGAGACACGACGACACCACGAAATCAACAGAGCCCAGGATGGGGGGATGGGGGGGGATGGGGGGGGGGCGCGATACCCGGGGCACCACCAGGGGTGGCCACATTTTGGGGGCCAGTCCCCTTGATGTCACCCCAGAAAGACCAATTTTGGGTGCAACCTCCTTGATGTCACCCCAGAAAGACCAATTTTGGGCACATTCTCCCTGATATCACCCAGACGAGCCAATTTTGGGGTGCAACCTCCTCGATGTCACGCCCCAGAACGGCCAAATTTGGGCGCAATCTCCATGATTTCACCCCAGACCGGCCGATTTCAGGGTGCAATCCCCACCCCGTTGCCCAGGTCGGCCCAATTTTGGGGCGAACCCCATCACCCTCACCCTAAACCCTCACCCAAGCCCCCCACCATACTCACCAGGGCCATGGTGTCCCCAGCAGCCAGCGCTAACCCCAGGGACGTGTTGACGGCCTCCGGGGGTCCTAGGGAGAGATGGGGTGAGACCATCCTCCTCCTCGGGGACCCAGGTGTCCGGTTTGGGGGGGGTGGGGGGGGGTTGGGGGGGGGTGCTCACCGGTGACGGGGACCTCCTGGCACTTCCCCGAGCGGTGCCGGCATCGGTAAATCATCCCCCTCTTATTGACGGCGCCGCGTTGCAATGGGGCACCCACGAGGACCCTGTCAGGGTGGGGGAAAGGGGTTGGGGGGAGGTTTTGGGGGGACCCCTCCCCAACCCTGGGGTGTGCCCCTCCCCGCCTTACCCGCCGTCGTCGGTGGTGCCGAATTGGGCCACAGTCTGCCCGAAAGCCCCCCTGGCATCCCCACGAAAGACCATCGCTGTCTCCACGTCCACCCCGGAGCTGCAGCAGGAGGTCAGCACTGCGGGAGCAGAGGGTGGGGGGGGGGGGCACACAGTGGACCCAGGCATCCGGGTGCCACCCCACACCCCCCTCTCCCAGGGGACCCAGGCGTCCGGGCACCCACCTGCCGCCAGGCAGGCGAGCAGAACCCGGGGCTCCATGTCGCGTCGGAAGCCGGGCGGGGATGACGGGAGCGGGGGCCAAAGCAGAAGCTGGGGGTGCGGGGCGGGAGGGGAAGGAAGAGGGGTGGGGCGAGGGGGGGGGAGAGGGCCAGGAATTTGGGAGGAAAAAGATAAAAATGGGGAGGGGGAAGAGAGAGGTCATGAAACGGGGGAGAAAAGGGCAAAGGAGGAGAAAGGATGGGAGGGGAAAGATGGATGGGAGGGGAAAGATGGGTGGGGTACAGCCAGTCGGCGCACAGCTGGATGGGGTACAGCCGCACAGTGCGCACAGCTGGGTGGGGTGGCGCTGGATGGCACACACAGCTGGACGGGGTACAGCCACACAATGCACAGCTGGACGGGGTACAGCCGCAGGGTGGGGGTTACCCAGTGCTGGGGTGCGGCCGGCTCGGGGTCACTCCTATTTTGGGGTGTCGTCCCCGTCCCCATCCGCTTTCACAACCCCGCCAGCTGCCGCCGGCCCCTTGCACAACGATGGCAGCCTCAAGGTGATGTCAACTTCCCATCCCTGTCCCCGACGGGGACATGAGTCCATCCCCCACCCCGGAAGGAGCCGCCGTCTGGGCCCCCACAACCTCCTTCCTGCGGTGACGGCACTTCCCCCCACCGCAGGCGTGCGGGCAGGGTGGGATGAGGCAGGCGGGTGTGTCCGTCTGTCTGTCCATACATCTATCCATCCATCCATCCATCTCCAAACTGCTCTATCCATCCATCTGTTGGCCCCCAAACATCTCCATCCATCCATCCATTCATCCATCCATCCTCAACATCTCCCTCCATTCCTCCTCCCATCCATCCTCAACATCTCCATCCATCCATCCACCCCAAAACATCTCCATCCATCCATCCATTGTTCCATCCCCAAACATGTCATCCATCCATCCTCAACATCTCCATCTATACATCCACCCACCCACCCCAAAACATCTCCACATCTCCCTTCATCCATCCATCCATCCATCCCTCCCTCCCTCCCTTCCTCCACCTCCCCACAGACCCCAGCCAGCAGCCCCCACCATGGTGCACCCCCAGGGACCTCTCCAGCCCTCTGGTCCACTGAGAGTCACCGATGGGTGGGGACAAGGCACGGGGCAGGCGGTCACCAGACGCTGCTTTGGAGGAACCACCTTCCGGTGACTCAAGGCCACCAGCCAACATCTCACTCCATCTTCCCACTCCATCTTCCCACAGGCGTTTCTCAACCATCTGCCTTGTCACCCTCAAACCGCCTGGTGACCAACAGCCATTGGCCAACATCGCATCTCACCCTTCAATCAGCGTTGAGTAACCATCAGCCGCACCACGGCTGAACCACCTGGGGTGGAGAAGAGGCTTTTGGGGGTCTTCCTCCATTGACCCATGGCCGTTGGCCAACATCTCATCCCACCCTCTGACCGGCATCATCTGGGTCCCCGTGGCCCTTTGTGGTTGACCCACACATGGCGGAGAGGACGCTTGAAGAAGACATGGAGGTGCTGGGGACCGTGGGCAAGATGAATCCCTCAGAGTGACACAAGGTATCATGGGATAGGTTTGGGGACAGGATTTGGGTGATGGGGTGGGGTCAAGCACTGGGGGGAGGGCCAGGACATGGCCGCAACTGCAGCGGCCTGGGGGTCACACCAGGATGGTGGCCATGAGCCATTTGGCATCAGAAGGACATGGCCACATCCCACGGTGAGTCCAGGGCGGTGGCCACCAACCATTCAGCATCACCGGGACATCACTGTGTCCCAGGGTGACACCGCGATGATGGCTATAGGGTCTATAGGGCCACCCTACAGGCGCTATAGGGTCTGTGCAGCCCCTCCCCACTCCTGAGGGTCTACAGGGCCACCCTACAGGTGCTATAGGGTCTGTGCAGCCCCTCCCCACTCCTGAGGGTCTATAGGGCCACCCTACAGGCGCCATAGGGTCTGTGCAGCCCCTCCCCACTCCTGAGGGTCTATAGGGCCACCCTACAGGCGCTATAGGGTCTGCGCAGCCCCTCCCCACTCCTAGAGGATCTACAGGGCCACCCTACAGGTGCTATAGGGTCTGCGCAGCCCCTCCCCACTCCTGAGGGTCTATAGGGCCACCCTACAGGCGCCATAGGGTCTGCGCAGCCCCTCCCCACTCCTAGAGGATCTACAGGGCCACCCTACAACTTCTATAGGGCCCTCTGGCCACTCCCAGTACCCTCCAGTGCCTCCCAGTACCCTCCCATCGGTCACGCCTCCCTCCCTCCCCCCTCCCGCGGGGAAGGAGGTTGGACTATGCAAATAAGAGTCCCACGTCACCCTCTCCCTCCCCCGCGGGGGGGGGGGTGGTGGATGTTACCCAGCAGCCCTTGCGGTGGCGGTGAGGCGGGAGGGGGGGAGGGGCCGGGCTGCCCTCGGACGCCTGGGTTCCCTGGGACGTGGTAAGGGGGGACCCGGACTCCTGGGTCCCACCTCACCCCCCCACCCTCCCAGCCCCCATGGCGGCGGTGGGTGCCCTGGCACTGGCCCGGTGGCCCCGTCTGGTGGCCGCCGGTCGCCCCCTGCACGTTGGGCCGCCGTCCTGGGCCGGCCACAACCGCTGGTCCAAGGTGAGGAACGTCAAGGGTCCGCGCGACGCTGCCCGCAGCCGCCTCTTCCAGCGCCTCGGCCTGATGCTGCGCACCGCCGCCCGCGGTAGGGACCCACCGGACCACCGTCCCCAACCAGGCCCCCACCCCGGCACGGCCGTCCCTAGGCTGGCGGGATCCCAGCGGGTCTCCCCGGGGCTGGTGGGATGCCAGCGGGTCTTCTCGGATCTCCCCCCCGGCTCTGGATGCTTGGGGAGGGGTTTCATCCCCGGTGCCCCTGGGAGCAGATCCCCTTCCCCAGGATCCTGGAGGTCCCTCAGCCCCCACAGATCTCCCCCAGGATCTCTCCCCCCCCCCACAGATCCCCCCGGGTTCTCTGGGGGTTCTCCAGGATCCTACAAGTCCTTTGACCCCACAGACCCTCCCAGCTCCCCCAGGATTTCCCTGTCCCGCAGACAGACACACGCCCACACCCCCGATCCTCTGGGATTTGGGGAGGGTCTCCCCAGCCCTGCCCCCCCCACCCCGATCCCAGCCGCACCCCCTCTTCCCACAGAGGGGGGCCCGGACCCGGCGCTCAACGCCCAGTTGGCCAACGTAGTGGAGCAGTGCCGGGCGAAGAACATGCCCAAGGCCTCCATCGAGGCGGCCATCCGCGGTGCGGTAGGTCCTGGGGGATTTTGGGGTGGAGGGATGTGAGGATCGAGCCCTCCAAGTTGGGTGGGATCCCTGACCCTCCCCACCCCGCCCCAGGAGAGATCGGTGGCGGCATCCCGGCTGCTCTATGAAGCCCGTGGCCCCGGTGGCTCAGCTCTTCTCCTGGAGGTCCTCACCGACAACCCCCGGCGGAGCCAGCAAGATGTCCGGCTCATCCTCACCCGCCACGGGTCAGTCTGAGGGGGACCCAGGCATCTGGGGCCAAGAACCCAGGCGTATGGGGCTGAGTTGGGTGCGGGTGCCCACAGGGGAACGATGGCTGAGGGGGCACGACATGGCTTCGAGCAGAAAGGGGTGGTGCGCGTGGGGTCGCGGGACCTTCAGGGCCACCCCGTCTCTCTGGAGGCGGCGCTGGAGGCAGCGCTGGAGGCCGGGGCCCAGGACGTCTGCCCAGATGAGGAGGAGGAGGAGGAGGAAGAGGAGGAGCCGGCGCTGAAGGTGAGTGAGGAGGACGGTGAGCTGGCGGACGCTGGGTTTGGCTGGTTTTGGAGCAGATGGGGTGGTCCTCTTGGTGCCCCGACTGCTCTTGGCTGTTCCCTGGCCACTGTTGGCCATTCCCTACCATCCAAGACCATCCTGGATCACCACTGGTTGTCTCCAACCACTCTTGGCCATTCCCCAAGCATCCTCAGCCATTCCCTGAGCACTGTTTGCCACTTCCAACCATCCAAGACCATCCTGGACTACTGCTGACTGTCCCCAACCACTCTTGGTTACTTCCTGACAGCTCTTGGTCATTCCATCCCCATTGAGGACCATCCCTGACCACCACTGGTTGTCCCCCACACTCTTGACTGTCCCTGACCACTCTTGGCTTTCCCTTGGCCATCCCTGACTGCCATTGACTGCCCTTGGCCATTCCTTGACCATCCCCAATGGCTCTTGCCCACTCCTTGACTGTGCCCGACCATCCTTGGCCATTCCTTGACCATCCCCAACCACCCTTGGCCATTCCTTGACTGTGCCCGACCGCCCTTGGCCATTCCTTGACTGTGCCCGACCGCCCTTGGCCATTCCTTGACTGTGCCTGACCACCCTTGGCCATTCCTTGACCATCCCCAACCACCCTTGGCCATTCCTTGACCATCCCCAACCACGGCTGGCCATCCCCCACAGTTCATCTGCGAGACCTCAGCCCTGCGGACCGTGCAAGAGCGTCTGGAGGCCTCGGGGCTGCGCCCACTCTCGGCCGCCATCGAGTACTTGCCCCGGGACCGGGTGACGCTGCCGGAGGGGACGCGAGAGCAGGCGGAGCGCCTCCTCCAGGCCCTCGGCGACTGCCCCGACATCGTCCGCCTCTACCACAACATCCAATAGGAGATGGGGGGGGGGAGGACACCATGGCCCCACCAATTGGGGGGTCACGTTCTCCCCTCCCCCCCATATCTTGTCCCCATCCCTGTGATGACAATAAAACTCTGTTTTGACCGTGGCTCCACCTCCCTAGGCAACCACCACCCCCATGAACTTCATTAGCATAGCCCTGCCCACCCTGCCCATACAGGCTTGGCCATGCCCCTTCTCTGGCCCCACCCCCTTTAGGCAAAGGGGCGTAGCCAAGGGGGGAGGGCTGGGAGAACCCAGGCATCCGGGGCGAGGTCCCAGCCCCCCATCCAGGTGTGCCCCCCCCCCCCAACAAACATGGCGGCAGCGGAGGGCGGGTCGTTTATTTGGGGACGGAGTGGGGGTCATTCGTCGGAGCCGGCAGGGCTGCCGAGGAAGACGTCGGCGTAGGCGAAGGCTGGGGCGGCCCCTTCTTCCTCGTCCTCCTCGTCATCATCCTCGTCGTCATCGTCATCATCCTCCTCCTCCTCCTCTTCTTCCTCCTCCTCCTCGGGGTGGAGGAAGGCCCCGGCCTCACCCTGGAGGAGCCGGCGGACAGCGGGGTGGGTGAGGCCAAAGAAGTCAGCACCAGCGCCAGGGGCCGGTGGCATCGCCCGGGGCCGCACCCCAGCCTCCCCGAGGGCCTGGAGGAGCCGGCCATGGCAGACGTTGGGTGTGGGGCCCACCAGCACCCTCCCAGGCTCATCCTCGGACACAATCTCGCAGCGGGGGCCGGCCACGATCCGGCAGGTGTATAGGCAGCGGCGGGCCGGCCGGCGGGTGCTGGTGAAGAGGCGGGTGCTATGGAAGCCCAGGGGCAAGATGGCCCCCGGCCCCACACCACCAACACCCAGGCTGTGCACTGTCAGAGGCCCCAACGCCAAGGGCAGGGTCAACGCCCCGCTGCGCCGGCGGGGGGGTGGCCTCAAGATGACTGCCGGTGGCCCAGCTGGGCTGGAGGTGTCCTCAGGTGGTCTCAAGATGGCCACTGGCGGCATGTCCAACTTGGGGCCACCTCTTGGACCGTTTGGCCTCAAGTCGTCTCTTGGGCCATCCCGCGGCCCCGCTGGCCTCAACCCATCTCTTGACTCATCTCTTGGGCCATCTCTTGGCCCCGTTGTCCTTGAACCGTCTCTCTGCCCATCTCTCAGCCCATTGGACCTTGACCCGTCTCCTGGACCATCTCTTTGTCCATCTCTTGAGCCGGCTGGCCTTGCCCCATCTCTTGACCCAACTGGCCTTGAGCCAGTTGGCCTTGACTCATCTCTTGACCCAACTGGCCTTGACCCATCCCTTGAGCCAGCTGATCTTGACTCATCTCTTGGTCCATCTCTTGGCCCAGCTGGCCGTGACTCATCTCTTGGTCCATCTCTTGACCCAGTTGACCGTGCCCCATCCCTTGGTCCATCTCTTGACCCAGCTGGCCTCGACCCGTCTCTTGACACATCTCTCGCTCCGGTTGACCGCGCCCCATCTTTCCCTCCATCTCTTGACCCGTCGGCCCGGGACCCGCCGCGGCGAGGCCGGCGGCCGGTGACCTCACCAGGGACCTCCTCGGGGCCAGCCATCGCCCGGAGTTGGAGGAGCCGGGTGAGGAGGAAGCGGCGCTCATCCCGTGCCCGTAGGCACTTGGCCTCCAGCCGGGCCACCTCGTCGCAGAGGGCCCCGTTCTCGAACACCAGCGCCCGCGCCGCCCGCCGCAGCCGGCTGTACTTCAGGCGGTACCGCTCCGCCGGGCGCTGCCGCGGCCCCTTCGGCATCCTGCCTGCCCAATTAACCCCAACAATTAATTAATTCATTCATTCATTAATCAGCCACTCTCGGGTCTCGCAGCGGGTTCGGCTGGCGAGAAATTAATTGCAACCCTTCTCCATTGCCACGTTGATTGCGATTATTGCAACGGGTTTAAGAATTGCAATTAATGCGATGGGCCGATGCAGCAAATTGCAATGATTGCAGTGGGCTGCAATTAACGCAAAGAATTGCCATTGTTGCAATGAACTGCAATTAATGAGCCGGACTGCAATTAGTGCAACGGATCGTGATTAACACAATTGCAATTATTATTAAGCTGATCGCCACCGTTTTTAATTGCAACGTTAATCGCCAGCCCCTGCGATTGCAGTCGCCGCTGCCGTTAAGGGCAACGCTAACTGCCCGGCTGCCTCGCTGCCCCCCTCCCCCCACCCCCAGCCCCTCGAATTGGGGTGAAATCCGGCAATTTGAGGTGCGCCGGTGCAGGGACTCACCCGGCGCGGAAGGCACCCAGGCGTCCGGGAAGGAGGAAGAGGAAGTGGGGGGCAGGGACAGGAAGAGGAAGTAGGGGGGTGGGTGGGGAGGGGAGGAAGAGAACCCTGACAGAATTTGGGGGGAGGGGAGGGGGGGGGAGGGGCAGTGTGGGCCCTCAGTGAGGACCCAGGCGTCCGAGACGTAGGGGACCCAGGTGTCCGGGGGGACCCAGGCGTCCGGGCCGCAGTGGACCCAGGCGTCCAGGCCGTGGGGGACCCAGGCGTCCGGGGGCACCCAGGCGTCCGGGGGCACCCAGGCGTCCGATCTGCAGTGGACCCAGGCGTCCAGGCCACAGGGGACCCAGGAATCCGGCCCTGAGCTCCCCCTCCTCCCCCCCCCCGGCGTGACGCGTGCGGTGACGTGACCGATGACACGCGTGACGCTGTGGGGAAGGGGAGGGGGGCGTCCTCCCAGCAGCCCCCGGGGCCGGCGCCGCCAAGGGGCCCCACCCCCACCCCGCTCCTGGGCCCCCCAATCCCACCCCCCCCCCACCCCCCAACCCCTGACCCCTGACCTCTGACCCCGGGGGGGGGGTCCCACGCCACGGCCGAAGACAATGGAGGTGAGCAGGGGGACGGAGACGGGACAGGATCTGCCCCACATAGGGGCTGTGGGGTGGGATCTGCCCCCCCTTAGGGGCTGTGGGGCAGGATTTGTGCCCCCCTTAGGGCTTGGGGGGGGGGGGGGATTTGCCCCCCCCCCCCCCCCGGAGCACACGCGTGTGGCAGGCGTGTGGCACATGCCACCCCATGACACGGTGCACCCTGTCCGTGTCTCCCTCCCCCGCGAACACCCACACCTCCCACCCCCCCCCCAGGAGGAGTCCCCGTCGGTCCCCGACTTCCTGGAGGATGGTGACAGTAATGGGCCCTTCCCGCTGGAGGACCCCGAGGCCACCAGGTGGGGAAGGGGACACGGGGAAGGGGACACGGGGACGGGGATGAGGGGGCTGGGATGGGGACACAGGGACGGGGACGGGGCTGGGGACATAAGGACATGGGGATGGGGATGGGTTTGAGGCACAGGGACGAGGATGGGGACGCGGGGGACGAGGACGTGGGGCCTTTGAGCCCTGGGGTGACCCCAGCCATTGGGGACATCCCCAGGGCCACCGTCTTGTCCCCAAGGTGATGCCCCACCTCCCAGGGTTTCCCTCACCCCAAGACCAGCGTCCTTCAGCCCAAAACCGACCTCCCTCCACCCTGGGGCCACGTCCCCACGGGTGCCACCACCAGCCAACCCCGTTTTCCTTCACAGCTCCCCACCGCCGCCATCGGGACCGGCCACCGCCACCGAGCTGCTGCCAGGTGAGTCCTCGCCGTCGTGTCGGTGGTGTGGGTTGGGGAAACCGAGGCACGGGTGACCCCCGCTGTCCCTCTCCCTTGCAGGTGAGGAGGAGGAAGAAGAGGTTGAAGATGGCGGCGGGGAGGCCACCCCGCGTCCCTACCGCTGCGGCGAGTGCGGCAAAGCCTTCGCCCAGAGCTCCAACCTCCTGAAGCACCGGCGGGTGCACACGGGCGAGCGGCCCTACCGCTGCGGGGAGTGCGGCAAGGCTTTCGGCTGGAGCTCGTCCTTGCTGGAGCACCGCAAGGGCCACGCCGGGGCCAAGCCCCACGCCTGCGGCGAGTGCGGCAAAGCCTTCAGCCGAGGGTCCACCCTCTTGGAGCACCAGCGGACCCACACCGGCGAGAAACCCTTCCGCTGCGGGCAGTGCGGCGCCCGCTTCAGCCAGAGCTCCACCTTGGTCCACCACCGGCGGACCCACACCGGCGAGCGGCCCTACGGCTGCCCCGAATGTGGCCGGGCTTTCGGTCGTAAGTCCACCCTGGCCACCCACCGGCGGACCCACACCGGCGAGCGACCCTACGGCTGCCCCGAATGCGGCCGTCGCTTTGCCGTCAGCTCCGACCTGGCCAAGCACCGACGGGGAGCCCATGGTGGGCACCGGTGCCGGGACTGTGGCGAGCAGTTCCCCCGGCTGGCAGCATTGGCTGGACACCGGAAGAAACATCACGGTGGTGACGGCAAGGACCGGGGTGATGCCACCAAGGACCACGATGATGGCGATGACCACGACAACGACCGGCCGCACCGCTGCGAGGAGTGCGGCCAGGCCTTCCGGCACGGCGGCACCTTGCTCCTCCACCGGCAGACTCATGCCGGTGCCTTCGCCTGCCCACTCTGCCCTGAGCGTTTTGAGGGCAGCGCCCAGCTGGCCCGGCACCGCCGGCGCCGGCACGGTCCAGCGGCCAAGCCCTACCGCTGCGAAGCTTGCGGCAAAGCATACGCCCAACCAGCCGGGCTGCGGCACCACCAGCCAGAGCAGCCATTGGGATGTCCCCACTGCGGAGCCGCCTTCCTCTGGAGCTGCCGGTTGGCCCGGCACCTCCGGGCTTGCCGCCCACCCGCCAAGCCCTACAAGTGCCCGGAGTGCGGCAAAGCCTTCGGGCAGAGCTCCAAGCTCCTCCGGCACCAGGTGACCCACACCGGCGAGAAGCCCTACAAGTGCCCCGAATGCGGCAAGATCTTCAGCCAGAGCTCCAACCTGGCCGAGCACCGGCGGACCCATGGGGCGGGCGAGCGGCACTTCTGCCCGCTCTGCGGCAAGGGCTTTGCCCTCGGCTCCTACCTGGCCAAGCACCGGTTGACGCACACCGGCGAGCGGCCCTACCGCTGCACCGAGTGCGGGAAGGCGTTCCGGCAGAGCTCCAACCTCATCCAGCACCAGCGGACCCACACCGGCGAGCGACCCTACACCTGCGGGCTCTGCGGCAAGAGCTTCTGCCAGAACTCCCACCTGGCCAAGCACCGGCGCACCCACACTGGCGAGCGGCCCTACCGCTGCGGGGACTGCGGCAAGAGCTTCCGGCAGAGCGCCAACCTCCTGGAGCACCGGCACACGCACACCGGCGAGCGGCCCTACCGCTGCGCCCAGTGCGGCAAGACCTTCGGGTGGAGCTCAGCCTTCAGCAAGCACCAGCGCACCCACCTCGCTTGAGACCGCTGTTGACCCAGGCTGGGGTGCCTCGGTGTGGGCCAGGTCCGTCAGCGTGCCCCGAGGCCGTGACTTCATCTTGAAGGACCATCCCGGGGTCCCTCGCCTTGACCCGGGTTCATCATGGTGCCCCGAGGCCATGGCTTCGTCTTGGAGGATTGTTCTGGGATCCCTCATCTTGACCGAGGTCCATCGTTGTGCCCCAAGGCCACGGCTTCATCTTGAAGGACTGTCTCGGGATCCCTCATCTTGACCCAGGTCCATCATGGTGCCTCAAGGCCATGGCTTAGTCTCGGAGGACCACCCGGCAATCCTCGTCTTGGCCTAGGACCACATCTCCATCTTGGAAGACCACCCTGGGATCCTCATCCTGCCCCAGGTCCATCATGGCACCCCAAGGCCATGGCTTTGTCTTGGTAGACCATCCCGAGATCCATCCTTGTGCCCCAGGTCCACGTCTCCGTCTTGGAGAACCTTCTTGTCCTCGCCCAACTCCTTCATCCTGCCCCAGAGCCGTGTCTCCAGCCCAGGGAGCGTCCCCAGGTCCCCGTCCCACCTCCGTGTCCCCGTCCCACCTCCCCGTGACTCCCCATCTCTTCCCCGCAGAGGGGACCCAGGCGTCCGAGGCCGGGTGACTTCCAGCCGCCCTGGACGCCTGGGTCCCTCCTGGGTGGTGGGAGGGTTGGGGGGGGGGGGGAAGGGGGGTGTCCCGTTCCCCCCCCCCAGTATGTCAATAAATAGTGGTGAACGCTGCTGCTGTGGTTCGTGACTGGGAGCACTGGGCAGGATTTCAGTGGGCACCGGGAGCACTGGTGGGAGTGGGAGTGGCACTGGGAGTAGTGGGGAGGGATTTGGGGGCACTGGGAGGTGCTGGGAGCACTGGGATGGCTTTGGGGGGCACTAGGATTTACTGGGAGCACTGGGCACGATATCAGGGAGCACTGGGAGCACTGGGAAGGGATTTGGGGGGGGCACTGAGGGTATTGGGAGCACTGGAAGGCATTGCAAGGGGCACTGGAGAGTTAATGGGGGGATTTGGGGTGGCACTGGGAGCACTGGGAAGGGATTGGGGGGGCACTGGGTGTACTGGGAGCACTGGTAGGGACCACAAGGGCCACTGAAGGGTTAATGGGGGGATCTGGGATGGCACTGGGTGTTACTGAGAGCACTGGGTGGGATTTGGAGGGCGCTGGGGGCACTGGGGGCACTGGGGAGGGGATTCAGGGGTTACTGGGAGCACTGGGAGGGACTGGGGGGGCACTGGGAGGTTACTGGGAGCCTTCACATGTTCCCAGGGGACACATGTGTCCCTTTACACATGCCCTGAGCACATGCATGTGTGCAGGGGCCACACGTGTCCCTTTACACGTACACAGGGGACATGTGTGTCCCTTTACATGTTCCCAAAATCATGCGTGTCCCTTACATGTTCCCAGGGCCACGGATGTCCCTTCACGTGTTCCCAGGGGACACGTGTCCCTTCACATGTTCCCAAGACCACACGTGTCCCTTACATGTTCCCAGGGCCACAGATGTCCCTTCACGTGTTCCCAGGGGACACATGTGTCCCTTCATGTGTTCCCAAGACAACACATGTGCTTGGCGTGTTCCCAGGGCCACGCGTGTGCTTGGCGTGTCCCCGGGAGCCTTTGCGGCAGGAAGCGCCGCTCTCCCGCCACCATTGTCCGGAACGGGCAAAGCACCGCCGTTTTGGGTGGAAAAACGCCCGGATTGGGCCTGTCAGCGCCGGGGAGCTGCCGTAGCGCTTGCGGGGCCGAGGTGAGGGTCCTGCCCGGGTTTTGGGGTGAAAAAGGGGGAAAACGGGTCGATTGCTCAGGCTGGGGCTGGGAGGGGAGTTAACTAGCGGAGGAGGGGGCGTTTTGGGGCGAAAAAGGGGGAAAATAGGACGGCTGCTCTCAGGTGGGGGGGGAGTTGCAAAATTAACTCATTGTGGGGATTGTGTTTTGGGGTGAAAAGCAGGGAAATTGGGCTGATTCCTCCCGAGGATGTGGATTGCAGGATTAACTAACGGGAGGGGTGTGTTTTGGGGTTAAAAAGGGGGAAAATGGGCTGACTGCTGCAGGGTATGCGGGATGCAGGATTAACTAATTCTGGGGCTTGTATTTTGGGGTGAAAAGGGGGGAAATGGGCTGGTGGCTTGGAGGTATGGGGGTGCAAAATTGGCTCATTGTGGGGATAACGTTTTGGGGTGAAAAAGGGGGAAAATGGGCTGATTGCTCTCAGACATGGGGGTGCAAAATTAACTCATTGTGGGGATTGTGTTTTGGGGGAAAAAAGGGGGGAAATGGGACGATTGCTCTCAGACGTGGGGGTGCAAAATGAACTCATTCTGGGGATAATGTTTTGGGGTGAAAAAGGGTGAAAACGGGCTGATTGATCCCGGGAATCGAGGCGCAGGATTACCTAATGGGGGGTATTTTGGGGGGAAAAAGAGGGAAATTGGGCCAATTGCTCCCAGGTGTGGGGGTTTGCCAAATTAACTAATGGCAGGGGGGTGCATTTTGGGGGAAAACCGCCTGATTTTGGTGAAAAGCATCGGGCGGATGCCGGTTTTGGGGTTTTTTTTTTCATTTATTGCCTTTTCCCCCCCCATTTCCGCCTGCTGCCCGCAGCCACCGTGATGGAGCCGGGGGAGGAGCCGTGTCCTTCCCAGGACCAGGGTGATGGGGACGTCCCCACGGAGCCCTGCGCAGGTGAGGGGGGGACACGGGGACGAGCCCGGCGGGTGGCCCAAAGAGCACCCGGGAGATGGTCTTTTGGGGGAAAAAAACAAGAAAATGGGGAAAATGTGGGCCAGGAGATGGTCTTCTGCTGGGAATACTCTTCCATGGTGGAGAAAATAGTGGCCAGGAGATGTTCTCCTGCTTGGCTGGAAAAATATTGTCTGGGAGATGGTGTTCTGCTGGGAATAGTCCTCCATGGTGGACAAAATAACGTCTGGGAGATGTTCTCCTGCATGGAATAACCCTCCGTGGTTGCACAGTGACCCACCAGGAGATGTTCTTCTTTGGGGAACATCCCTACGTGGTTGCATGATGACCCAACAGATGTTCAGCTTCCAGGAATAACCCTCCCTGGTTGCATGATGGCCCATCAGGAGATGTTCTTCTTTGGGGAACATCCCTCTGTGGTAGCACAAGGACTCGCAGGAGATGTTCTTCTTTGGGGAACATCCCTCCGTGGTTGCACAGTGACCCAACAGATGTTCAGCTTCCAGGAATAACCCTCCATGGTTGCACGATGACCCATCAGGAGATGTTCTTCTTTGGAGAACATCGCTCTACAGTTGAACAATGACCCACCAGGAGATGTTCTTCTTTGGAGAACATCCCTCCGTGGTTGCACAATGACCCAACAGATGTTCCTCTCCCCTCTCCCAGGTGCCGCGGCGCCGGCCCGCAGCGGTGGTCGCCCACGTGGCTTCATCAACCTGCTGGGTCTGCTGGAGGGCAGCAGGACGCCGCCGAAGCCCTACCGCTGCACCGAGTGCGGGAAGACTTTCGGGCAGAGCTCCAACCTGATCGAGCACCAGCGGACCCACACGGGCGAGCGTCCCTTCACCTGCGGCCAATGCGAGAAGAGCTTCAGCCGCAGCTCCACCTTGGCCGAGCACCTCCGGACCCACACCGGCGAGAAGCCCTACGCCTGCCCGATCTGCGCCCGTGCCTTCAGCCGCAGCTCCACCTTGACCGAGCATCGCCGCACCCACACCGGTGAGACGCCCTACGCCTGCCCCGAGTGCGGCAAGACCTTCGGCCGGACCTCCAACCTGGTCAAACATCTCCGGACCCACACCGGGGAGAAGCCCTACGGCTGCGGGCGCTGTGGGAAGACCTTCAGCCTCAGCTCCAACCTGGTCAAGCACGAGAGGACCCACACTGGGGAGAAGCCCTTCTCCTGCGGGCAATGCGGGAAGCGCTTCAAGAAGAAGACCCACTTGGCATCCCACCAACGGACCCACACTGGCGAACGGCCCTACCGGTGCGGGGAGTGCGGGAAGGCCTTCGGGCAGAGCTCCACGCTCATCGAGCACCAGAGGACCCACACGGGCGAGCGACCCTTCCGCTGCGGCGCCTGCGGCAAGAGCTTCTGCGTCAGCTCCAACTTGGTCAAGCACCAACGCATCCACACCGGCGAGAAGCCCTACGGCTGCGGGCGCTGCGGCAAGCGCTTCCGCTACAAGCCCCAGTTCACCCGCCACCTGAAGGTCCACCCCGATGGGGACCCGGCCTGTGGGCCCTAGGGTGCTTGGAGATGGATGGGGGACGCTCACCAGGATGGGATGGGCGCCAGCATCTCCATGGTGGGGTCCATCGTCATGGCTTCCCTTGTTAGGACCTAACGAAGGAGGCCGGTAGCATGGCATGGTGTCCACCATGCTGTGTCTGAACCTGGTGTGTGGCTCCTGGTCCCGCTTGGAGAGGGACTGGGGACACCATGGGGACTCAGCAGGACGGGATGGGTGCCAGCGCCTCCATGCTGTGGTCCATCATGGTGGCAGCCTCGTTAGGGCCTGACGAAGGAGCATGGCACCTGGCAGCCCTCACCACCTCACCGTGACCACCACGCTACGTCTGAACCTAAACTGTGGACCTTGGAGCCACTTTGGGGACACTCTGGGGGGGCTCACTGGGACAGGACAGAGTGCCAACACCTCCATGGAGTGGTCCGTCGTCGTGGCATCCTCGTTAAGACCTAACGAAGGAGCGTGGCACATCATGGCACAGCGTTCACCATGGCTGAGCCTGGCGTGTGGCTCCTGGTGTGGCTTGGAGCCGGATTGGGGACGCGTTGGGGACTCAGCAGGACAGAACAGGGTGGTGGCATCTCCATGGTGTCCTCCATCATGGTGGCAGCCTCGTTAGGGCTTAACGAAGGCGCGTGGCGGCTGGTGGCCCATGTCCTGGCACCATGGCCACCACGCTGAACCCCACCTTGGGGACACCCCGGGGACCCGCCAGGCTCGGGGGGGGACGGACACGGATGGTGGCCTCCCCATGCCGCGGTCCCTCGTCATGGCACCCTCGTTAGCGCCGGGGGGGGGGGGGGGGGGGGAGCAATAAAGGCACTGAAGTGTCACCATGGGGTGGGGTGGCCTTGGGGGGGGCACTGTGGGGCATTACTGGGAGGACACTGGAGGGACTGGGGGACTCTGGGGGACACTGGGAGACACTGGGAGGGAACTGGGAGACACTGGATGCACTGCGGGGGGGTCTGGGGGACACTGGGAGGACTCTGGATGGACTGGGAGACACTGGGGGGCACTGGGAGGGACTGGAGGGCACTGGGAGGACACTGGATGGACTGGGGGACTCTGGGGGGCACTGGGGGGGAACTGGGGGACACTGGGAGGGAACTGGGGGACACTGGAAGCACGGGGGGGGCTGGAGACACTGGGGGGGGCACTTGGGGGTACTAGGCGCACTGGGGGATACTCGGGTGGGACTGGTGGGTACTGGCGGTACTGGGAGGACACTGGGGGGGGACTGGGGGTCACTGGGGGGGTCCGGGGGGCTGCAAGGCACACTGGGACACTGGCGGGCCGGCGCACCACCGTCTCCTAGCAACGCTCGCCCCGCCCCTCTGGGCCAATTCCCGTCTCCTAGCAACGCTCGGCCCCGCCCTCTGGGCCCACTCCGCCTTCTAGCAACGCTCGGCCCCGCCCCTCTGGGCGAATTCCCGTCTCCTAGCAACGCTCGGCCCCGCCCCTCTGGGCCCACTGCCGCCTCCTAGCAACGCGTGCCTCGCGTCACGTGCTCGCCACCCTGGTCGCGCGTCTGACGCCACTTCCGGCGCGACGGCCTGGGCGGACGGACATGGCGGACCCGACGGCAGCGGCGGCCCCGGCCGGCGGCCCCGGAGCGGGCCCAGAGGCGGCGGCGGGCGGCGGCAGCCCCGAGGCCGGGCGGCCCCGCGGGGCAGGCCCCGAGGAGGCGGCGGCGGCGGCCGGGAGGCCCCCGCGGCCTCCTCGGCCTCGCCGCCGCCCCCGCCGCCGCCGCGGGAGGCGGAGGTGACGGTGGAGATCGGGGAGACGTACCTGTGCCGCCGGGCCGACGGCACCTGGCGTGAGCGGGGCCGGGGGGGGAGCACAGCGGGACTGGGGCCAGTGCGGGGCCGGGACTGGGGTGAACTGGGGCAGGGGGGGCTTACGGCGGGACTGGGGCCAGTACGTGACCCGGACTGGGATGAATTGGGGCTAGTATGAATCCTGTCAGAGCAGGACTGGGCTGATCTGAGAGTGGGAGAACTGGGACCCGTATAAATCCCATCACAGCGGGTCGGAGCTGAACTGAGACCAGTATCAATCCTGTCACAGCAGGACTGGGCTGAACTGGGATTGGGAGAACTGGGGCCACTATAAATCCCATCACAGTGGGACTGGGAGAACTGGGACCAGTATAAATCCCATCACAGCAGGCCTGGGCAGCACCAGTGCAGCCCCCTGTACCCCCCCCCACTGCTCCAAACTGGGAGAGGGCTTGCCAGGCCGCTGACTGGTCCCAGCCCCGCTTGACCACTGGTCCCAATTCCCCCCCGCAGACTCGGCAGAGGTGATCCAGTCCCGCCTGAACGAGCAGGAGGGGCGCGAGGAGTATTACGTCCACTATGTGGGCTGTGAGTATTGGGAGGCACTGGGAAAAGGGGTGGGTGGGGAGGCGGCGGGACCACCCCCCCGCTGAGCTCCCAGTGCTCCCAGTTAACCGTCGGCTGGACGAGTGGGTGGACAAGAACCGGCTGGCGCTGACCAAGACACTGAAGGAGGCCGTGCAGAAGAGCTCAGAGCAGTTCCTGGGCGAGCTGGCCGAGCAGCCCGAGCGCAAGATCACCCGCAACCAGAAACGCAAGCACGATGAGATCAACCACGTCCAGAAGGTGGGGGGCACTGGGAGGGTGTTGGGGGGAGCTGGGAGGCACTGGGAGGGTGTTGGGGGGGCACTGGGAGGAGCTGGGAGGGTGTTGAGGGGTGCTGGGAGGCACTGGAAGGAACTGGGAGGATGTTAAGGGGTGCTGGGAGGGCACGAGGAGGAACTGGGAGAGTGTTGGGGAGCTGGGAGCGTGTTAGGGGGCACTGGGAGGTGCTGGGAAGGCACGAGGAGGAACTGGGAGAGCGTTAGGGGGAACTGGGAGGTACTGGGAGGGTGTTGGGGGGAGCGCAAGTGACTGGAGGGTTCTGGGAGGGTGTTAGGGGGTGCTGGGAGGCACCTGGGGGGTACTGGGAAGATGTTAGGGGGCCCTGGGGGTTTACTAGAGTCCCTGAGAAGTTGCACTGGGCATTACTGGGGCTTACTGGGAGTTACTGGGAGCCCCGTTGCAGACCTACGCCGAGATGGACCCCACCACAGCGGCGCTGGAGAAGGAGCACGAGGCGGTGAGTCCCCGGCGGGAGGGGAGGGTGTCCCCCCAAGGGTCCTGGGGGGGGGGGCTGTCCCCAAAGTCCTGGGCGTGTCCCCAAGGGTCCGGAGGGGGTCCCCAAGAGTCCAGGGGGATCCCCAAAACTGGGGTGACCCCCAACCCCCCCCCCGTGCCCCCTCCTCACGCAGATCACGAAGGTGAAGTACGTGGACAAGATCCACATCGGGCACTTCGAGATCGACGCCTGGTACTTCTCCCCCTTCCCCGAGGACTACGGGAAGCAGCCCAAGCTCTGGATCTGCGAGTACTGCCTCAAGTACATGAAGTTCGAGCGCACCTACCGCCTCCACCTGGTAGGGGACACGTGTTGACACGCCTGTGACACGTGCGTGACACACGGGGGGGACACACGCGTAAGGACACGCATGCAGGGACACGCACGTGCAGAGCCCGGGGCAGCCCCAGCTCTGCGAGCGCAGCCTTGAGGACGTGAGCTCTCAGCACACCTATGGGTCCGGCTGGTAGGGGGGACACGCGTGACACGCGTGTGACGCGCTTGGGGCGGGACACGAGGTGACGCCTGTGACCGTCCCTAGGGTCAGTGCCAGTGGCGGCAGCCGCCGGGGCGGGAGATCTACCGCAAGAGCAACATCTCCGTCTACGAGGTGGACGGCAAAGACCACAAGGTACCCGGGGTGGTGACGTGGGGGACACGGAGGTGACACGTGACGTCACGTGACTCTTCCCCTCCCCCGCCCCAAGATTTACTGCCAGAACCTCTGCCTGCTGGCCAAGCTCTTCCTCGACCACAAAACCCTCTACTTCGACGTGGAGCCCTTCGTCTTCTACCTCCTGACCGAGGTGGACCGACAGGGCGCCCACATCGTCGGCTACTTCTCCAAGGTACACGGGTTGGGGGGGACACACGCACACAGACACATGTCACCCGTCACCCCCCGCCCCGTGTCCGCCTGTGTGTCACCCCCCTGCGTCCGCCTGTCCATCACCCCGCAGGAGAAGGAGTCGCCTGATGGCAACAACGTCGCCTGCATCCTGACGCTGCCGCCCTACCAGCGCCGGGGCTACGGCAAGTTCCTCATCGCCTTCAGTGAGTTGGCGGGAGGGGGGGTGGTCCCCAAAGTAGGGTGGGGGTCCCTCCCCGGATGCCTGGGTGTCCCCCGGGTGCCTGGGTGTCCCCCCCGGGTGTTTGGGTCCCCCCCCAGCCACCTGGGTCCCCCCCTCGCCGGCAGGTTACGAGCTGTCCAAGCTGGAGAGCACGGTGGGTTCCCCGGAGAAGCCGCTGTCGGACCTGGGGAAGCTGAGCTACCGCAGTTACTGGTCTTGGGTGCTGCTGGAGATCCTGAGGGACTTCCGGGGCACCCTCTCCATCAAGGACCTCAGGTGGGCACCAGTAACTCCCAGTAGCCCCTCTGAGTAATCCCAGTAACCCCGCTGAGTAATCCCAGTCACCCCAGTAACGTGGGAGCTGCTGGAGATGCTGAGGGACTTCTGCGCCAGCCTCTCCATCAGGGAGCTCAGGACGGCACCAGGAACCTACCAGTAAGACCAGGAACCTCCCAGTAAGAGCAGTAATGCCTCCAGTAGCCACTCAGTATTTCCAGTAGCTCTGGGTTGTGGGTGGTGCTGGAGGTCCTGCACGACTTCCCGGGCACCTGGGTGCTCCCCAGCACCCCAATACCCACCAGTAACTCCTCCCAGTACCCGTTACAACCCACAGCCAGCTGCCAACCCTCTCCCAGACCACCACCACCACCCCCCAATCCCCCTCACCCACCCCTCCCAGTCCTCCCAGTAACCCCCCGGCTCCCGCAGCCAGATGACCAGCATCACCCAGACCGACATCATCAGCACCCTCCAGTCCCTCAACATGGTGAAGTACTGGAAGGGGCAGCACGTCATCTGCGTCACCCCCAAGCTGGTGGAGGAGCACCTCAAGAGCGCCCAGTACAAGAAGCCGCCCATCACTGGTGCGTCGTTAACCCCACCCTCAACGAACCCGACCCCCACTTGGGGGGCACGCCCCAACTCCTGCCGCCCCCCCACTCCCTCCACTTTCTTCTCCCCTCCTCCCCCCAGTCGACTCCATCTGCCTCCGCTGGGCCCCCCCAAAGCACAAGCAGGCAAAGGTGGCCAAGAAGTGAGGGCGTCATCGCTGCGGCGAGTTGCGGCCGGGCTCAGCCTCCCCCACACGCACCCAGCCAGCACCGATAAAGGAGGAGGTGGAGATGGGGTGCTCAGATGGTTTATTGGGGGAATGTGGGTGCCAAGTTGGGGGGGTGCCCAGGGTCACGGTGGGTGCCACAAACTGTCATGGGTTCCCGTAGCTATTTTGGGTGCCATGGTCCATCTTGGGTGTCAAGTTGGGGGTCCCACGAGTCATTTTTGGGTGCCATCACCCATCTTGGGTGTCAAGTTGGGGTGCCTGGAGCCATCTTGAGAGCCATGGCCCATCATGGGTGCCAACTTAGGGTGCCATGAACCATCTTGGGGTCCGTGAGCTGTTACGGGTGCCAACTTGGGGTCCCATGAGTCATTTTTGGGTGCCAGCAGCCATCATGGGTGCCATGATCCATCATGGGTGCCGTGATCCATCACAGTGTGCCAGCTTGGGGTGCCGTGACCAATTTTGGGTGCCAACTTGGGATCCCATGAGTCATTTTGGGTGCCCCCAGCCCCTTGGGGTACTCAGTGGAGGCTGAGGGGCAGCAGGAGCCCCAGCAGCAGCAGGAGGAAGCAGCTGGGGCGAGCGGCTGGGTGGGCAGCACCGGCGCTGCCACCTCCATTGGGGGGCAGAGGCTGAGGCCAGGCTTCGGGGGGAGCCGCCGGGGGTTCCCCGTCCTCGCAGGGGCCGTCGTCCTCGGGGAAGGGCGCGAGGTGGGGGTGACGCAGGGGGGCCTCGGGGACGATGGTGGCGATCCAGGCGGCATGGGCGGCGGCGCGGGTGTAGACACCGGGGCGGCCGGGCAGCCCGCAGGCCTCCCCCCAGCTCACCACCCCTGCCAGCAGCCAGGTATCCCCCACTCGGCAGGAGAGGGGACCCCCGGAGTCGCCCTGCGGGGACAAGGGGACGTTTTGGGGGGACATGAAGGGGATGAAGAGGGACATGGGAGGCATGGATGAGGGTGATGTGGTGGCAGAGGGACAAAGGGGGACGGGGGGGAGGATGAAGAGGGACATTGTAGGGGCACGGACGTGGGTGACGGTGGTTGGGGATGTGGGGACACGGACGTGGGTGACACTGGGAGGAGGAGGGACCCAGGGGACACAGAAGGACCTTGAGGTGGGACACAGGTGACAACAGGAGAAGGAGGTGACGGGGATGAAGTCCCTGTCACCCAAGGGAGGGAACCAGTGGCACCCACCTGGCAGGCGTCACGCTGTCCCTGGGGGAAGCCGGCACAGAGGGTGTCCCCGGCGGGTGTCCCTAGGCCGTCCGTCCCCGCATAAAGGCAGCGGCAGCGCCGGTGGCTGAGGAGCGGCACCTCCAGCTGCTGCAGCGTCTTGGGGGGCGGCAGGGGACCTGCGGGGACACCCCGGTGACAAAGGGTGTCCCCACCCTGTCCGCTAACACCCTTAGGTGCTGGCAGCGCCACCGCACCCAGCGCCAACCGTGTCCCATGCCCGGGTGACACTGACCGGCGGTGTGGACGTCCCCCCAGCCGGTGACGGTGCAGTTGGTGCCGGGGGGGAAGCGGACGTCGGGGCCGGGCAGGCAGATGGGGCGCACCAGGCGGGTGGGGGTGGCGGGGGGGTCCAGCCGGGCCAGCGCCAGGTCCCCGGCGATGTCACCGTGCCCCTCGGTGACTTCCTCGTCGCGGTAGGCGGGGTGGCGGGTGACAGCGGCCACCCGCCTCACCTGGGCGTCGGCGGGGGGGGACAGGAGCTGCAGGGCCCCCAGTGTCACCCGGTACTCGGAGAGGGGGTTCTCCCTGCAGGGGGGTTGGGGGGGGGGGGGGGGGCGCTCAGACATTGGGGACCCCACCCCCACCCCCAAAGTCCCTGAAAAGGAGAGGGAATGGGGTCCCCCCCCGGGACACCCCTGGGGGTGTTTGGGGGGTATCAGGGTCCAGAGGGGGTCCCAGGGGGGCTTAGGGGTCCAGAGTGGGTCCCAGGGGGTTGAGGGGTGCAGGGCAGGTGGTTGGGGGGGGGTGGGGGTTTTGGATGGTGTAGGGAGCCCAGGCGGGTGTTTGGGGATGCTGTAGAGGATTTGGGGAGTGTAGGGGGGGGTGTTTGGGGGGTGCAGTGGGGGTTTCAGGGGGTACTTGGGGGGGGGGGGGGTTTGCAGAGGGTATTTGGGGATGCAGCGATGTGTTGGGGGGTCCCGGGGGCTGCTGGGGGGCCTGAGAGATGTTTGGAGGTGTAAGCTGATATTTAGGGGTCCTGGGAGGGGGGGGTGGTGTTTGGGGGCGCAGGAGAAAGTTCTAGAGGTCCCAAGAGATTTTTTGGGGGTGCTGAGAGCGTTTTAGGGGTGCCAAGGAGGTCTTTGGGGGGTGCTGTAGGGGGGAGTACTCACGGCGGGAAGCAGTGCGCAGCGGTGACGACCCAGGCGGGGGCGATGAGGGACCCCCCGCAGACGTGACGTCCCCGGAAGGCGACGCTGACCTGCCAGGGCCACTGCCCCGCCCGCGCCCCCGTGCCCCCCACCACCCGCCTGCGCACGGGGGTCCCGCACAGCACTGGGGAGGGGAGGGGGAAGGGGGGGCCGTGTCAGGGACCCTGGCTTCCAGGAATCCTGGTACTGCCCCCCTCAAACACAGGACCCCAATATTTAGAGTCCCCTCCTCCCCTCAAAAAAAAGAGCCCCTCCCATCTCTCCACACCACAGGACCCCAGTGCCTGGGACCCCCGCACCCACCCCCCACCCCTCCATGGGACAGCAGCACCCAACCCCCCCAAACCATGGGACCCCCCACACACCGTGGGGACCCCAGCATCTGGGTGTCCGGCCCCCACCCCGGATGTCCAGGGTGACCCAGACATCTGGGCAATGCACATGTCCCTGTCCCCCGTCCCCCCCCCCCCCCCCGTGTGTCCTCCCCCCACCTGACTCATCTGCTGCCACTGTCCCCCCGTGACCTGTGGAGCAGAAGGTGATGATGTCAAAGCCACGTTGGGGACACCCCTGGTGGGGGGAAGGGGGAGGGGGGACACCCAGACATCCGGGTGGGGAACCCAGGCATCCGGGGCCGCCACCCCCCCTCCCCCCCCGGGGCGATGGCCGAGCCGGAAAAACCTGCCCGAGGAATGTGTCCCGCGGGGACAGGGAGTGTGACAGCCCCCCCCTCCTGGTGTCACCCCCCCCGTGTCACCTCACGTCCCTCCACACCCCAGTGTGCCCCTCACATCCCCCTAGACGCCCCCCGCGTCCCTCACACCCCAATGTCCCCCCATGTCCCCTCACATTCTCACACCCTCTCCTGGTCCCTCACGACCACCACGTCCCCTCGCGTCCCCCAATCCCTCCCTGTCCCTCACACTCCCCGTGTCCCCCAAAAGATCCGCGTCCCCTCACATCGCAGCTCCCCTCACGACCCTCGTTCAGGTTCCCTCACACCACTCCGTGTCCCCTCGTGATCCCCCCCGTCGCCTCACAGCCCCACGCCCCCCTCACCCTCCCCTCGCCCCCCCACGTCCCCTCACAGTCTCTTCCCGCCACGTCCCCCGGCTCACCCTCCGGCAGCAGCGGCAGCAGCACCAGCAGCGCCGGCAGCAGCAGCGGCAGCAGCACCGGCCCCAGCCCCCGCCGCCCCATGGCGCTGTGGCCTCTGTGGTTGCCCCGCGCTGCCACCACCTGCCGCCACCCCCAGCCCCGCCCCGGCCACGCCCACCCGCCACCTGTCCGGACACGCCCCCACCTGCTTTGCCCACGCCACGCCCCGTCCGCCTTCTATAGGCACGGCGCCCTTGCCTGCTGCTATAGGGGCTCACACTCCCCATAGGGTCACCCTCCGGCCGCGAGCATTTCTATAGGGCCCCCCCAGCTGCTCCATACATCACCACAGACCTATACGGTGCTCTCCCTGCCTCCGCCTCCCCATACACTGCGTATGTTCCCTCCCCATTATCTATAGGACCCTTGACCTTCCCTGTACCAGCTCCAGAGTTCCTCCACTTTCTATAGCAGTTCCTATAGATCATCCCCTACCTACAGCAGCCTGACACATTTTCTATAGGCTCCTCAGCCTATAGGACCGCCCATTTTCTATAGGGCCCCCACATACATTAACTGCCCCTCTAGCCACCCCCCAAGTTCCCCCTTCCCTGACCCCTGTAAGCAC
This sequence comes from Gymnogyps californianus, assembly GCF_018139145.2. Taxonomy (NCBI): domain Eukaryota; kingdom Metazoa; phylum Chordata; class Aves; order Accipitriformes; family Cathartidae; genus Gymnogyps; species Gymnogyps californianus. The sequence continues at coordinate 69,889 of NW_026113988.1, read as the reverse complement.
CGACTGACTCATGGGCACCGGAAGGGGCCAGGCCCCACCCTGGGCCACGTCAGGGCCTAACGAGAGGGTTAACGAGCACCTTAACGAGCCCGGTGGCCGGAAGCACCTCATTAGGGGCGCGTTGACTCTGGAGCCTAATGAGGGCAAGGAGCAGCCACCTCCCCCTCCCATCCCCTCCCCCCCAATCACCAGGCGGGGCTGTGTCGTCCCCCAAGACTTTAATGGGGGAGGGGGTGGGGGGGGAGTTAAAAGCGGGGAGACCCCGCAGGGGGCGGGGCCGGCCGGCCCGGGGGCAGGGCACCAAATAAAAAACATTGGGGGGGAGGGGGTGCGGGGCAGGGCTCAGTAGGGCCTCTCGCGGCGGTCCTGCCGGTGGTCGCCCCTGCAGAGAGAAAGGACAAGTGTCAGTAGGGGCCAGAGCTAACAGCAACCATCAGTAGGAGCCAGAGTTAACGGTGACAAGTAGAGCTCAGCTTTTGACCAAGACCATCAGTAGGGGCCAGAGCAAACAGTGGCCCCATGTAGGGCCCGGCTATTAACCATGACCATCAGTAGATGCCACAGTTAACGTGCCATCCCAACAGCCTGCAGCAGCAGGAAGCAGCAAAGCAGCATTCACCCTGGACCATAACGATGGCAGCACCAGCGCCTCCAAGTGGTTGTAGAGGGAACCGCCAGCCCATTAACACCCCTCCCCACACCCCATCAGTAGGCCCCAGAGTTAACAGTGCCCAATAGGCCCCAGAGTCAACGGTGCTCAGTAAGCTCCAGAGTTAATGACCTCCGGCACCTCCACCCAGCCTCTGTGGGGCAGGGAGCGCAGTGTTAACTCTGGAGCCTACTAACGTTCCCCTCCCAGAACTTTCAGAGATGCTAGAATGGGTTCATACGATTGTTATCAATGGGTTTCAGAGTGAACAGCAGGGGCGGCCCCGTCAGTCATCTTACCTGGAATCCATCTTCCCTGGCCCGAAGCCGCCTCGGTCACCGCCTCTCCCCCCGCGGAAGCCGCCCCGGTCTCCGCCCCGGCCACCCCTGTAGCCGCCGCGGTCGAAGCCTCCACGCCCACCGCGTCGCTCCTCGCCGAACCCACCGCCGCCACCGCCTGCGGATAAGAAGAGAGGCGGTGCGATGAGGTCACGAGGCGGGCGTGGCCCCCCCACCCCGCCCCCCCGGGACCCTCAGTATTTACCCATGTGGTTCCCGCCGCGGCCGCCCCCGGGTATTTACCCATGTGGGGCGCGCCGGGCCCGTCGGGCTTGGGGGCCTTGCACTGGTTGCACTCGTTGCGCCACGAGAAGTTCATGTTCTCACACGCGCTGTGGGGTGGGGAAAGAGACTGATGAGGTCACTGCCCCGCCCGGCCCCACCCAGTCCCCTCCCAGTTCCAAAACTCACGGGTTGGGGCACTTCCAGTCACCGGCGCGCTGCTGGCCCCCGCCGCCGCTGGGGAAGCCACCCCGGTTGCCCCCACCGGAGCCGCTGTTGCCGCCGCCAAAACCACCGCGTCCCATGGGCCCTGGGAAACGTGGTTTTGAGGTGAAAAAGAGACATTTTGGGGCCACCCAAGCACTCCCTCGCACACACACCCCTGGCACGCCCTCGCTCACCTCCCCGGCCGCGGCCACCCCGGCCGCCCCCACCGCCACGGTTGAAGTCGGCACGGCGCGTGGCGAAGGACACCTTGATGGGGTTGCCGGAGAACTCTTTGCCTAAAAACAGGAGAACTAAGCCCAAGAATTGTCATTTTGGGGGGAGCAGGGGGATTTCGGGGCGGGGGGGGTTCCTACCGTCGAACCAGTCGATGGCGGCTTTGGCAGAGGGGGGGTCGTCGAAGGAGACGGTGGCCTCCCCCTTCAGCTTGCCCGTCTCCCGGTCCGTGTAGAGGTTGATCATGGGCTGCCCCGTCTTCTTGTTGGTCTGGGGGGAAAATTACATGCTAAGGACACGCTAAGGGCACAGGGAGGCGGCAAGGACACGCTAAGGGCACAGGGAGGCAGCAAGGACACACTAAGGGCCAGCAGGTGATCGAGGGTGGCCCCATCGGGTTGGTCTTGGGGTGGAACATGATGCGGTAACGACACGCAGCAACATGTGAAGGACATCTCAACATGCCAAGAACATGCTAAGAATACACCAACATGCTGAGAACACGTAACACATCAAAGACACGTTAATGACATGCAGCTGCCCCATCTCCTTGGCCACGGCTTGAAACTGAATGACGCATACTTGAAGACACGCTATGGACACACCACAACACACCAAGCACACGTGCTGACACGCTTATGACACGGCTCACCTTAATGATGCCGATCTGCTTGAAATAGTCGGCCACCGACTCGATGGTGACGTTCTCGCCCAGCCCCTGCACGAAGATGGTGTTGTTGTCCGAGTTATCCTGCTCGCCTGCGGGGAAGCGCTCGTTAGCACCAGCCTTCGTTACTCCTCGTTAGCTTCCTTCCCTCCCATTAGCCCCCATCCCTCCCCTTCACTCATTAACCCCCTCAGTAGCGTTAACACACCCCCATTAGCCCCTTTCCCTTAATAACCTCATTATCCCCTCCCCATCTTTAACCCTCTACCCTCAATAGCCTCATTAGCCCCTTTCCCCTCGTTACCCCCAATTAATCCTCTTCCCCTCATTAGCCCCCCCCAATTAATCCTCTTCCCCCTCATTAGCCCCCCTCCCCAATTAATCCTCTTCTCCCTCATTAGCCCCCTCCCCACCTCGTTAGCCACCCCATAATTACCAGAGTCATGCCGTGGCCCTTGGTCCCGGGGTCCTTTCAGCACATGCAAAAATTAAAAGGCAAAGCGTTAATTAGCCCACGGGGAGGGGGAACGACACACACCCCATCCCCTCCCCACACCCCAAACCCACCAAAGAGGGAAAAACCGGGGGAAAAAACGCCTTTTCCCCCACTCATTTCAGCCCCCGCCCCTTTTTGGGGTGAAAAAACACCATTTCAGTACCTAGAAACATTCAGGTTTTTCTATCGCTTGCCCCCCAAAAAAGGGGGGCCCCCCCAAGGCCACCACCGCTCGCCAATTCCAGGGTTTTCACCCCAAAACCGAGGCACCAGGGCCATCCATCTCTGCTCGTCGCCCCTGGGGTGGCAATTTTTGATATTTTTGTCTCAAACCACACTTTTTTCTCCTCAAAATACCACCAGCAATGCCCCGGTTCAGCAAACCCCTCCAAAACGGTGTGAGAACTCTCAAGATAGGTAAAAACCAAGACACTCCGTTTTCAGTCGGTACACTGCAGCGCTCACCACCTCACCGCTCCCCATTTGGGGGCAAAAACGGCAATTTGACCTTTTTTTTTTTTCCTCCATCAACCTCAGGTCACCGGCACTTTACACAAGCCCCAAAATTGTGTTTTTCTTGTTTTTCCCCAGAACCAAACTTGGCACCAAACCTCAGGTTTTTCATTATCTTTTTTTAAAACCACATGCAACCGTTTTGCTAAAAACCAGCGTTTTCACCCCCCAAAAAATAAAAAAAACCACCACTTTGCCAAGAGTTGTAATTTCCCCGTTCCGGCCTTTTTTCCGCCTGCGGTCACCGTGTGCGTGTTGGTTTTTTGTTTCTCCAGTTTGCCCCGAAAAATGACTTTTTGTTTGTTTAAACACCCAAGACGCAGCCCGATGACGTCGCCTCCGGCCAGCCACCATAGCTCTTTTTTGGGGCTTTCTCACCCCAAAACGCCCCCAACCAGGCTGTTGCGGAGAGAAGGGATTAAAAAACAGACACTTTTTTTTTTTTTTTGGGTTCAAATGCCGAACTCTTGCGACTTACCACCGAATTTATTGAAGCCACCACGCTCACCACCGCTGAGGAGATAAATTAGAAGATAATGAGGTTTTTTTAATCCCCTGCCTAAAAAGAAAGGGGCAGTTTCGGGGCAAAACCAGCGCTTTTGAGCAGTTTCCTCCTTCCTGAGCCCCCCCCCTGCAGATTGGGGGGGCCGGGGGCGCTTGGGGGGGGCTGGGGGTCTCCATCCGCCGGCGACGTTTCATCTCGGACGCAGCAGCCGGGCGCTCTCCGGCCCCGCCAGGGGGATCCAAAAATCATTAAAAACCCCAGTTTTGCCTTTTTTTTTTTTTTAAAGGGGGGGCACCCCCCTTTGCTTTCAGCTGAGCCCCCCCAGCAGGAGCATCTCCCCCTCCCCACCGCTCGTCGTCGCTTTTCCCCCCTCGTTCCTGTAGGTTTTTTGGGAGGGCGGGGCCCTTTGCGTGTTTTTTGGTTTTTGGTTTTTTTTGCATTTTTTCACCCTTTCTGCCTTTTTTTAACCCAAAAAGAGCGGAGAATTGCGAAAGTTTCGCTGCCTTTCACACCTGCAGCACACAAAACGCAGAGTTTGTTAACAGGCACAACAGCAGCGGCAAGACAAACAAGCAACCGCGGCTCGCCCCCGCCGATACTCACCTCTTGCCGCCCCAAAAAGCGGCCTTTTCAGCCCAAAAGCGGGGGGGCGACACGCGCACAAACCCAAAACCTTGTATACTTTTCTTTAAAACCACCATTATCATGTTTTTTTGGGGGCATTTCCTCCTCCCTTCGTGCACCGGGACACCACAAAGACACTCCACTCCAGGCTATCACCCATCAATCAGTGTCAAACATCTCCCAATATCCAAAACCGGCGGGTTTTTTTCCCCAAAAATCAACGTTTTTGTTTTCTGCAGTGACCTCAAAACAAACCATTTTCCTTTTTTTTTTTTTTTTTAAACCTGGGGCACATGCCCCCACCGTGACCAGAGCCGGCACCGGAGGCTACAAGTGACCTTGGCAACCAGGTTTGCTGAGTGGTTTTGTCTTTTTTTTTCCCCAAAAAACACCTTTTTCCTCCCCCCGTTCCGGGAGGATCTTACCACTTCAGGCGCCTCCAAGCACCCCCGTTGGGCGCCTTGTATTTTTGGTTTTTTTTTTTTCTTTTTAAAAGGGGCGCTTGCGCCGATTTTGGTTAAAACCCGCTTGAACGGGGGGGTGCCGCACAGCACCGTCCGGGGGCTGCTCACCTCCCCTCTCCCCTTCTCCCCTCCCTGGTTTTGGGGGGTTTTTTGCCCCCCACCTCACCCCCAAGCCCCCCTCCCCCCCCATCACCGTCCCCGACACCTACCCGAGGTTGCCTCCGCGGCCGCCCCGGCTCCCGCGGCCCCCGCGGTCGTAGCCACCTCGGCCGTAGCCGCCCCGGCCGCGGCTCCGCTCCTGCTGCCCGCCTCCGTAGCTGCTCTGCTCCTGGTAACCGCTGCCGCTCATGGACGACTGATCCTGCCCGTAGTTGTTGGCTGCGACCGGAGAACAAACAGTTAAACCACAAAAAACAGAAGATTTAGGCCTAAAACGGCGCTGCTGCGACCCCCTCCTGCTGCGCTCACATCCACTGCTGCCCCCGCTGCTGTACTGGCTCTGCTGGCCGTAGCTCTGGGGCGGGTTGTAAGACGACTGCTGGCTGTAGCTCTGCTGCTGCCCGCTGTAGCTCGACTGTTGGTTATAGCCGCTGCTGGGCGGCTGACCGTAGCTGGAGCTCTGCGAGCTACTCCCATAGCTGCAAAAAAAACAGATACTCATCAAAAGGCTGGTTTTTCACCCAAACGATGGTGTTGCGGGGTGGCTGTTGCCTACCTGCCGGTGGAGGAGCTGGCTGCCGGCGGCTGGGAGTAGCTGGGGTAGGAGGAGGGTTGCCCGTAGGAGGTCTGCGAGCTCTGCCCGCTGCCGTAGCCGCTGGTGCTGCCGTAGGCTGGGGGGGTTGACTGGGTGCTGTAGCCTGGAGGGGAGTGGAAAATGGGGTGAAACACCCCCCCAAACAACACCCAGTATGGGGACAGGAGGGTGTCGGGGGGTCCAGCTTACTACTCTGGGTCTGGCCGTAGGAGGAGCTGTAGCTGTTCTGGCCGTAGCTGGAAGTGTCAGTCGACTGGCTATAGCCGCTATAGCTCTGCTGGCCATAGGGCTGACTGCTCTGCTGCGAGTAGCCCTGCCCCGGTGGGGTGGGGTACGCCCCGTAGCTGCCACAAAAAATGTAAAAGAAACCCCACGTGAAATCCCCACAAAAATACCCTTTTCCCGATGTATTTCTAAAGATCGAGGTGTCAAAAGTTGAGTACAGGAAGGAAGGGGGGGGGGGTAGACGTACCTCTGCGTCGCCGTCTGGCTGTAATCTGTGGGAAGAAACCCCCCCCAAAAACCGTTAGTTGTGTAAACAAATATACATGTACCTTGAACGTATATATATTTGTATTTCACGCTCAATATTATTAGTTACTATCGAACTCCACAAACGGCCAAACTAAGGCAGAAGATAGCACAGTATGAGTATTTACTTCACTCAAAAAAATCTAAGCGCCTACTTTAAGAGCAAATACTCCCCCTTAAAACACACCTGAACAATAAATTTAGCTATATAGCTATAAAAACAAAACCAAACGTGTGAGTTTTCCTCACATATCGCACAACAAAAGGAGGTCTGGGCCCCCGCCACAAGCTCCCCACCGCAAGATGGCGGCTATTTGCCTCCTCCCGCCTTGTAGTGGAGCAGCTGCTCCTAGTTTTGAAGGAAACTGAAAGGATTCTACCTAAAACAAAGGTTTTTAGGCCCACCCAGGCAGCATTTTCCCCCTCCAGGGGGTATTTACTCACCCTGGGGGGGGCCCGCGTATTTTAAAGGCGAAGACCCGGATGTGGGACTGCGGCAGCGCAAGTGCGCATGCGCCGCGCGCAAAATCTCCGCGCATGCCCAGCGGGGCCGGCGCACAAAATGGCGGCGGTGGCGCAGCTGGAAAAGCCGCGCCCCTCCCTCGGCGCACAAAATGGCGGCCGCGGGAAGGGGGGGGGGAAGGCGGGGGTTAACGGGCCCCGTTACACCGCGGGGGGGGGGGGGGGGAATGGGATGGGGGCTCCGCCACCCCCAAAACACCCCCTGATCTCCCCGGAAAAAGACCCCAATTTCCCCTTAAATCGTAGTTTTATATTTTAATTTTTGTTCCCCGCGGCGCATCCGGGCGCGGCGCTTTGTCCGCCTCCCCCCCCCCCCAATCCCCGACCACTTAAAAAAAAAAAAAAAATCGACAAAACGGGGCCTGGGGGGGGGGGGTTAACGCTGAAATTTGCGGCGGGATAAGCCCCAATGGCGGGCAAACAAAAAAACAGGCGGGCAAATTCATTAAAAAAAAAAAAAACCCACAGCCTGAGGCATCGCGGAAATGGGGACGCATCAAATCACAGCTGCCCCCCCAACAGCGATAATAATTATATAGCTATACAATTATTAAGATATGAAAATAAACAGCAAAAATGCTCATTATAAAAAAAAAACGGTTAAAAAAAACCAATAGGAGCGGCATCGCGGTTGCAGCCGCCCCCCGCTGCGGGGACCCTCTAGGACACCCCCCCCCCCTCCCCGTGCCCGCCCCACACCCCCTCCCCACGCTCCCCCCCCCGCCCCGGGTGCTGGGGTGCTCTAGGGACACCCCCCCGGGCTGCTGACGGGGGGGGGGGGCGCTCCAAGACCAACACCCCCCCCCCGGTCTCCTCCCCGGTGCTGTGGGGGGCTGCAATACCCTCCCCCCCCCCCGACCCCGGGATGAAGGGGGGGTCCTCCCGGGCCCCCCCCAACCTCTCCCCGTACCGTTGGAGGCCATGGCGGTGCCGCCCTGCTCCGCCGCTTCCCCTCCACGTGGCGCCCGCACTGCGCCCCCGGCCGCTCGGCCGCCCTTTATAGCCTCCGCCGGCGCGTGCCACCGCCGGGGGCGGGGGGGGGGTTGGTAGTGGTGGGACTCTACCTCTCCTCCCTCCCCGGTGGTACGGTCCGCGGAGGGGCGGGGCCAAGGGCGGCTGCGGGAGAGGGGCGGGGCCAGGAGGGTGGGCGGAGCCACCGGGGTCGCGAGGCGTTGTGGGCACCTCGGCGGCTTCCGCTCCCGCCTAGGGACCCTATAGGACCCCTATAGCAGCGCCCGCCGGCCTCTGCTCCGTCATAGGTAGCCTATAGCGATCCGCACCACGTCTGCTCCTTCGTAGGGACCCCAGAGAAACGCTGTAGCGACCCCCACCACCTCTGCTCCCTCAGGAACCCTATGGAAAGCCTATAGCAACACCCACCAGCCCCTGCTGCCTCATAGGCACCCTATAGAAACCCCACAGGGGCACCCACCAGGCTCTGCTCCACCATAGGGACCCTGCAGAAACCCCACCGGGGCACCCACCAGACTCTGCTCCATCACAGGGATCCTATAGATACCTATATGGCACCCATAGAGATCCCCTACCCTATCCAAATCCATATGGCATTTACAAAGGACCCCGCCACCCTATAGGGACCCCCTCCCCACCCGGACTCGGCCGGGGCGGGGGTGCCTATGGGCCCATGCTGGCTCTGACATCACGCAGGCCAGGCTTGGCCAGCCCCAAAGGTCAGCGCTAAAAATACTTAGGGGCCCCTATAAGGGCCATATAGGAGCCATATAGGGGCCCGGAACAGGTAGGGAGGCGGCAGGGGTGGGCAGCTATAGGGTTGGCATGGCCTGGAGGGGCTCTATAGGGTCTGGCCTGGCCCCCTATGGGGTGTGTGGAGGTCAGTGGGGCAGTATAGGCACTGAGGGGCAGCGAGGGGCTCCTATAGAGCTGAGCCTCCACGCGTGGGGGGATCCCCTATAGGGCTGGGCACTCACGTATGGGGAGCCTCCGGTGTCTTCTGTAGGGCTGAGCCCCACGTGTGGCTTCTCTATTGTCTCCCATAGGGCTGAGCCCCACAGCAGGGAGCCTCTGCTGTCCCCTATAGGGCTGGGCACTGATGTACGGGGAGCCTCCGCCGTCCCCTATAGGGCTGGGCACTGATGTACGGGGAGCCTCCGCCGTCCCCTATAGGGCTGGGGACTCTCCACCATCTCCTATAGGGCCGGGGACTCTCCGGCGTCCCCTATAGCACTGGGGACGGACGTACGGGGAGCCTCCGCCGTCCCCTATAGGGCTGGGCACTGATGTACGGGGAGCCTCCGCCGTCCCCTATAGGGCTGGGCACTGATGTACGGGGAGCCTCCGCCGTCCCCTATAGGGCTGGGCACTGATGTACGGGGAGCCTCCGCCGTCCCCTATAGGGCTGGGCACTGATGTATGGGGAGCCTCCGCCGCCTCCTATAGGGCTGGGGACTCTCCACCATCTCCTATAGGGCCGGGGACTCTCCGGCGTCCCCTATAGCACTGGGGACGGACGGACGGGGAGCCTCTGCCATCCCCTATAGGGCTGGGCACTGATGTACGGGGAGCCTCTGCCGTCCCCTATAGGGCCGGGCACTCACGCGTGGGCAGCCTCACGCCGTCCCCTATAGGGTCCGATCCCCACGCCTCCTCTCCGGGTCCCCCGCAGGCAGGCGGCCATGTCGTGGGCGCGGGCGCAGGTGCGGGCGCAGGGCCGGGCGCTGGAGCAGCGGCTGCGGCGGGTGCCGGGCCGGGAGCTGCTGGCGGGGCTCCGGGAGGCCGGGGCGCTGGGGCCGGCGGAGGCGGCGGCGTTGGGACCCCCGGGGGGCCGGGGCTGGGCGCGGCGGCTGCGGGCACTGGCGCTGGCCCGCGGCGAGGAGACCTGCCGGGCCCTGCTGCGGCTCCTGGCGCGCCTGGAGGAGCCGGGGCCGCTGGGTGAGTTCCCCCCCCCCCCCCGTCCCCGACGCGGCGGCGGCGGCGCCGCATCCCTATGGGTCGCCCTATAGGCGACGCCCTATAGGCGACACCCTATAGGCGTTCGGGCATCGTGTCCCGTTGCCCCTACAGATTTCTACAACCCCCGGCGCGACGCCGAGCCGTCCCACCGCTCCGACTGTCCCTGCTGTCACCCGCCGGCTGACCGGGAGGGTGGAGACCCCCAGGAGGAGGAGGGTGGTGAGGAGGAAGAGGGAGACCCTGAGGAGGAAGGGGGTGGTGAGGAAGAGGATGGAGACCCTGAGGGAGAGGATGGAGACCCTGAGGGAGAGGATGGTGGCGAAGACGGAGGCCCCGAGGAGGAGGAAGGTGATGGTGAGGAGGTAGATGGAGACCCTGAGGAGGAAGATGGTGATGGAGGCCCTGAGGAGGAAGGTGATGGTGAGGAGGAGGATGGAGACCCTGGAGAAGAGGAAGGAGGTGACGCTGAGTAGGAGAGGTGACACCGAGGGGGGGGGGAAGATGGAGACCTTGAGGAGGAGGAGGGTGGTGAGGAGGAAGAGGGAGACCCTGAGGAGGAGGATGGAGACCGTGAGGAGGAGGATGGTGATGAAAACGGAGGCCCCGAGGAGGAGGAAGGTGATGGTGAGGAGGTAGATGGAGACCATGAGGATGGAGACCCTGAGGAGAAAAACACTGATGAAGATGGAGGCCCTGAGGAAGAAGAGGGAGGTGACGCTGAGTGGGTGACACTGAGGGGGGAAGATGGAGACCCTGAGGAGGAGGAGGGTGGTGAGGAAGAAGATGGATACCCTGAGGGACAAGATGGTGGGAGACTGAGGAGAAGGATGGCAATGAAGACGGAGACCTTGAGGAGGATGGAGACCACGAGAAGAAGGATGGTGATGAAGGTGGAGATGCCACAGAGGATGAAGATGCTGAGGAAGAAGATGGAGATGCTGAGGAGGAAAGTGGTAACAAGGAGGAGGATGGAGACCCTGAGAAGGAGGAATGTGACGGTGAGGAGGTAGATGGAGAGGCTGAGGAAGAAGGAGACACTGAGGAGGAGAATGATGATGAAGATGGACACCCTGAGGAAGATGATGGACACCCTGAGAGGGAAGATGATGAGAAGGAGGAAGATGATGATGATAAAGATGGATTTGGGGCAAGAAATGGGCTGAATGGGGCTTCCAGGCACAAAGATGCCCTCTCAGCCTTCCTCCCCCCTCCCCTCTTCCTCCTTGTCCCCCCTCCCCTGCCCCGGATGCCTGGGTCCCCAATAAACCCTCTCCCCTTGGCACTGGCTGCAGCTTTAATGAGGGCGGCGCCCCGCTCCGGTAACGAGGGGGGCCCTAACAAAGCCAAACGGGGTGGGGAGAGGTCAGGAACCCCAGTGTCCTGGGGGGGGCACCCCAATGTCCAAGCAAGGGACCCAGGTGTCCAGGAGCACCCTGACCTCCATGACGATGAACGTCCAACATGGAGGGGTTCTCCAGGAGCACCTTGACCTCCATGACGATGAACGTCCAACATGGAGGGGTTCTCCAGGAGCACCTCGACCTCCATGACGATGAACGTCCAACATGGAGGGGTTCTCCAGGAGCACCTCGACCTCCATGACGATGAACGTCCAACATGGAGGGTTCTCCAGGAGCACCTCGACCTCCATGACGATGAACGTCCAACATGGAGGGGTTCTCCAGGAGCACCTCAACCTCCATGACAATGAACATCCAACGTGGGGGGTTCTCCAGGAGCACCTTGACCTCCATGACGATGAACGTTCAACATGGAGGGGTTCTCCAGGAGCACCTCGACCTCCATGACGATGAACGTCCAACATGGAGGAGCTCTGCAGGAGCACCTCAACCTCCATGACAATGAACATCCAACGTGGGGGGGTTCTCCAGGAGCACCTTGACCTCCATGACGATGAACGTTCAACATGGAGGGGTTCTCCAGGAGCACCTCGACCTCCATGACGATGAACGTCCAACATGGAGGAGCTCTGCAGGAGCACCTTGACCCCATGATGATCAAAGTCCAACGTGGGGGGGTTCTCCAGGAGCACCTTGACCCCATGATGATCAATGTCCAACATGGAGGGGTTCTCTAGAAGCACCTTGACCTCCATGACGATGAACGTCCAACATGGGTGTCTCTGGGACCCAGGCGTCCGGGGTGGTGGGGCAGGGGGAACCCAGGCATCCGGGCCTCCTAGATTCGGAAGCTCTCCCCCTTGCCGTCGATGTGGCGCAGGCGCAAGTAGACGTCGGTGCCCACCCCCTGCAGCGACTGCAGGCAGAGCGAGCCCCCCAGGTACTCGGCGTAGGCCCGCGAGGTAGGCAACCCGAACCCGAACCTGGGGGGCAACCGTGGGTCACTGGGGGTCCCCGAGATTTGGGAAGAACCCCCTTGGTGTCCCTCCATCGTGACGTACCCGTGCATGGGGCCGGCCTGGCCGCTGTTGCTGAGGTCCAGGAGATTGCGGAAGGGACCTCCCAAGCGTGGGTCCTGGGCGCTGGCCTCGGCAGTGCTGAAGTGGTACTCGGTCACCTTGTCCAGGAGGTCGTGGGGGATCCCACCACCCCGGTCAGAGATCCTGGGGGGGGGGGGGAAACATGGGAGAGACCCCCTCAGGTGAGCCCCCAAAGATGGGGGGCACCAGAGGGGAGGGGGTGGAGGACCCTCAGTAGAGAGGAATGTCTTAGGGATGGGTGTGGGCATGGGGACGCCGTGGAGAACCATCCACGGGGACACCATGGAGAACCCCCAATAGATGGGAACATCTTGGGGATGTCCGTGGATGTGGGGACACCATGAAGGACGCCCTCATAGGGACACCATGAAGACCATTCATGGGGACATGAAGACACCATGGAGAACCTCCCCATGAGAACATGGGGAGACCATAGAGACCATCTGTGTGGACACCCTGGGGTCCCTCAAGTAGGTAAGGCCGCCTTGGGGACATCATGGATACCATCCCTGAGGACATGGGGACACCATGGGGACCTCCCAGTAGCTGGGGACACCTTAGGGACACCTATGGGCATGAGAACACCCTGGAGAACCTCTGTGGGGACATGGGGATACCATGGAGAACCTCCCATGAAAACACTGGGGTACCCTGGGGACCCCCCACTAGCTAAGGGCACCTTGGGGACACCTATGGGGACATGGGGACACCCTGGAGACCGCCCCCCCAACCCCAGGAACCCCCCCCAGTACCGGATGACGAGGTCGATGTCGTTGTTGGCGATGGTCACCACGATGTCGGGGACGTTGTAGGGGGTGTCGAGGTGGGACTCCATCGTTGCCCTGCGCCACCCCAGATGGTCCTCTATAGCCCCATACACCCCCCTAGAGCCCCACATACCCCCCTATGGCCCCATACACCCCCCATGCCCCTATACACCCTATATAAACCCCATATACCACTAAAAGAGCCTATATACCCACTATAGGGCCCAGTAACCTCCTTTACCACCCTTTGAAAACCCCATATCTCCCCAAAAGCCCCACATCGCCCCCTTAGAGCCCCATATCCCCCACAGTACCCCATACATCCTCTACAGACCCCATACCTTCACTGTAAGTCTCTATACACCCCCTATAGACCCCTATACACTCCCTATAGACCCCATATACCCCTGTAAGGGCCTACATGCCCCCATGCCCTGCCTTACCCCCCAGGAAACCCCATATCTCCCTCGTAAAGCCCCACATTCCCCCTCTTTGGGCCCTATACCCCCCCCCATATACCCTCCCACCCCCTATAGCCCCCTACAGCCCCCATACCTCATGGCATTCTTGAGCAGCTCGGGCAGGACGTAGTCGAGGGGCAGGGGGATGAAGGGGAACCGCGCCGCCACGTGCCCGTTGATGCGCACCCGCGGCGCGTTCCCGTACTGGTGCTCGCACAGCCGCCTGCGGGCCCCGCGTCACCCGGACAACACCCCCCGTCACCCGCTGCCACCCCTCAACCCCGTACGAGCCCTCAGAGAAACACCCAGCAACCCCCCCAGCCCCATAAATCCCCCCCGGGAACCCCTACGGCCCCATAGGGCCCCCCCAGGGTCCCTATAGCCCCATAAAGACCCTCATAAGAATTCCTATAGCCACCTATAGACCCCACAAGGTTCCTATAGCCCCATAGGGACCCCCATGAAAACCCTATAGAGCCTCTATAGAGACACTCATAAAAGTTCCTATAGCCCTAGACAGACCCTACAGCCCTACAGGAACCCCACAGGACTCCCTACAACCCCATAAGAACGCCCCAGGGCCTCTATAGTCCCATAAAGACCCTCACAAGAATCCCTATAGGCACATAAAGATCCCACAGGGCTCCTATAGCCCCACAGAGACCCTCATAAGAACTCTACAGCCCCACAGGAACCCCATAGGACCCATATAGCCCCATAGGAACCCCCACAGAGCCCCTGTAACCCCATAGGAGCCCTTATATAGGTCCCTGTAGCCCATAAAGAACCTTGTAGAGACCCTTATAGCACCGTAGGGAACCCCCAGAAAAAACCTTACAGCCCCCACAAACGCCCATAGAAGCCCCTATAGCCTCCGGGGGGAAACCACGTGGCCCCATAGGGCCACACACCGCCCCCCCCCAGCCCCCTATAGCCCCATAGGCACCTCACCGGGCAAAGTCGACCCACTTCTCGATGAGCTTTTTGGGGGAGAGGCGGGTGCAGATGATGCCCACGAAGTCGGGCTGTGGGGAGGCGGCGGGAGGAGGTGAGGAGGGGCACCTATGGGGGCCATAGGTGCCCCCCGCTCCCTATAGGCGCCAGCCCACCTTGTCCTCGTGCAGGGCCAGGTGGTGGGCGGCCAACATCCGCATCCCCAGCCGCGACGTCAGAGTCTTGTCCAGGAAGGGCCGCAGCAGGCGCTCGTCCTGAGGGACGCAGGCGTCCGGGGAGGGGACCCAGGCATCCGGGGGGGGTCTCCCCGCCACCCCTCCTGCCCCCCCCACCCCCCAAAAGAACCCAGGCATCCGGGAGGGGACCCCAGGATCCGGTACCTGGATATGTCGTCGACACTCGCGCAACCCCTCGGCCAACAGCGTCACCACGTCCTTGTGGTCCTCCAGCAGCTGCCGCAACAGCGCGCAGTACCGCGCCTCGTCACCCTGCACCTGGATCTGGGGGCGCGGGGACACCGGGACACGGTGACCGGGGAGACGGTCGACAGCGGGGGGGCGGTTATGCGCCCCATCCCCTGCACGCGAGGACGGGTGACTCGACGGGTGACACCGGGGTCAGCCGCCGGGGGACACGAGGACGGGGGTGACATGAGGACAGGGTGATGGAGGGACACTGAGGGTGACACAGGGTGAGGGTGACACGGGGACACGGCTGACACGGGTCAGGGTGACACGGGGACACGGGTGACACTCACAGGTGGGAACTCGCTGAGCTTCTGGAAGGCGCGGATGTACAGCTCGTGCTGGGGGGGGGACGGGACAGCATCAGAGCCCGGCTGCCTGGATCCCCTCCCCGGACACCTGGGTCCCCCCCCTGGACGCCAGGGTCCCCCCCCAGGACGCACCACATGGAGGATGGTGGGATTGCAGCCGATGATGAAGGGGAGGCTGCGGAAGCCCTTGATGCGGTGGGCGATGCGCACCGGCAGCTCTTGCTGGAGATAGCGGGCGCTCTTCTGCGGGGGGAAGAGGGGCAGCCTGATGCCTGGGTCCCCTCGACCAGATGCCAGGGTTCCCCCAGGAGGGGGCCAGATGCCGGGGTCCCCAAGCCAACCCGGGTCCCCAAACCCCTGGGTCCCCCTGCGTTCTCTCGGACCCACCCACTCGGATACCTGGGTCCCCCCCAGACAGCTGGGTCCCCTCCTGCCTGGACCCCCATAGCCACCGGGGTCCCCCCTATGCAGACACCTGGGTCCCCCAAGACACCTGGATGCCTGGGTCCCCCCGAACGCCTGGGTCCCCCCCCGCCGAATGCTGGGGTCCTCCCCTGGGACACCGGGGTCCCCCCGCTCACCAGAATGTGGCTGCCATCCTGCGAGCGTCCGGAGTACAACATGGTGGTGGGGTCAAGCGCACCGAGGGCTGTTAGGGGGGACAGGGGTGTGACATCACCCGGACGCTGAGGTTCCCCCCTGGACACCACGGTCCCCCACCCGGATGTCAGGGTCCCTCACGGACTTTGGGGGGTCCCCCCCACCCCACCCGAACGCCGGGGTCCCACCTTCTCGGCGGCGATGTCGATGGCGGGCTGGTGGTAGAAGGAGGTGACGGCCTTGGAGCGTTCCCGGGCCAGGTCAGGCGGGGTCTGGTCGGCGGCTGCCCGGGCAGGGGGACGGAGGGGCAGAGCCCCCCCTCGCCGGCCCCCCAAAACCCGCCGCAGCATCTCCTGGGTGGGGGCAGGGGATGGGGGAGCCAGGGCAGGGGGGGCCCAGATGCCTGGGTCCCCCTCTGGGTATGGCCACCGGGGGGGGGGGGGACGGGACAGGGATCCCCACAGCCCCCCCAGGGACACCCACACCCCCCCAAGGACTCACACAACCCCCCCCCCACAAGGGACCCATGAGCCTGGGCCCCGCACACCACCTCAGGGACCCACGCAGCTGTCAGGGACCCACGTAACACCCAGGGAACACCCCCCCCCAAGGGACCCAGGCGTCCGGGCCCCACACACCCCCTCAGGGACCCACACAGCTGTCAGGCACCCACATAACCCCAGGAACCCCCTCTCAAAGGGACCCAGGCATCCGGGCCCCACATCCCCCCCCCCCCCTCACGGACCCACCCCCGTCAAGGGACCCAGGAGTCCGGGATCCCCTTTCCCGCCTCCCCCAGAAGACACCGAGGCGTCCGGGCCCCACACAGCCCCTCCATGGACACCCCCTCCCTCCCCACAAGGGACCCAAGCGTCCGGGACGCCCCCCAAACCCCCCCGAGAGGGGACCCAGACGTCCCGGACTCCCTTTTCCCCTCAGTGTCCCCTCCCCAAAGGGACTGAGGAGTCCAGGACCCCTTTCCCGCCCTCCAAGAGGGGACCCAGGCCTCCGGGCCCCCCTTTTCCTCTCAGTCCCCCCCCCCCCCGATACACGCACCTCCCAGCTGTCCGGCCCCCCCCTTGTCCCCTCAGTGCCGTCCCCCAGAAAGAACCCAGGCGTTCGGGACTCACTTGTCCCCTCAGTCCCTGTCGTCCCCCCCCAAGGGACGGAGGTCCGGGATGCCCCCCCCCCCCCCCCCCAAAAGGGACCCAGGCGTCCGGGCCCCACCCCCACTCACCAGCTAGCGGACCCAGGCGTCCGAGACGGCCCCCCCCCCCGGGTCCTCTCAGAGTGGCCCCGTCCGCTTCCTCCCCCCCCCCCCCCAGCGCTCCCCTCAGAATGGTACGGCCCGCCCCGACGGGAGGGGTGGAAACGGCGCACCGCGCATGCGCGGCGCGGAGGGCGGTGCGGCGGGAACAGCGCCGCGCATGCGCACCGCGGGAAAAGGGCGGCGCATGCGCGAGGAGCGGAGGGTCGTGCCATTTCGTGAGGCGGCGCCATTTTGTGAGGCACGATGGGAAATGGAGTCCGGGGAGGTGACAGGAGGCCCGTCCCCTGCTCCGACGGTGGGTTGGGGGGGCAGTGGAGGGGGGGACGGGACACCCCCTTAGATGCCTGGGTCCCTCATAAGGGGGTCCCAGATGCCTAGGTCCGTTGGGCTGGGCGGTAAGGGGATCCCCAAATGCTTGAGTCCCTCGTGAGGGGGTCCCAGACGCTTGGGTCCCTCGTCAGGAGGACCCAGAGGCCTGGTTCCCTTGGGGGGGGGGGGGGGTGGTAAGGGGGTCCCCAGTACCTAGGTCCTTTGTGAGGGGGGTCCCAGACACCTGGGTCCCTTATTGGGGGGGGAAGGGGGTCCCCAGACACATGGATCCCTCATGAGGGGGTCCCAGAAGCCTGGGTCCCTTATTAGGGGGTGGGAAGGGGGTCCCTGGATGCCTGGGTCCCTCATGAGGGGGTCCCGGCTGCCTGGGTCCCTTATTGGGGGGTGGGAAGGGGTCCCTAGATGCCTGGGTCCCTTGTGAGGGCGTCCCGGAGGCCTGGGTCCCCCCATAATTTGGGGTGAATGCGGGGCAGGGGGGAACATAACACCACACACCCAGACACCGGGTCCCTCACTCAAAACCGCCATGTTTGAGGGGAAGGGAGGGGCACCCCCGGCCGTGGAGGGTGTCCCCGTCCCCCCACCCGACATTTTTTGGGTGCATTTCAGGCAGTTTTGATGTGGCGGAGCTGCCGCCAGCGGCGCCAGTTGAGGGCGAGGAGGAGGCCGTTGAGGAGGTAGGTGGTGAGGCAGACGAGGCAGAAGTCCTGTAGTCCGAAGGCCAGCACCCCCGCCAGCCACAGTGAGGCCACCGCCGAGGCCACCGCCGTCCCCAGCAGCACCGCCGCCGCCCCCCGCCCCGGCACTGCCCCTGTGGGGGGCCGTGAGGGGAGGTGGCGGGACCCCAACGCGTCCCCGCCGTGTCCCCAAGACACCCCCAGTCTCCCTGCCGCACACCCAGTATGTCCCCACCGCATCCCCAGTGTCCCCAATGTGTCCCCACCATGTCCCCAGTGTCCCCACCATGTCCCCAGTGTCCCCCACCACGTCCCCAGCGTCCCCAATGTGTCCCCACTGCATCCCCAGTGTTCCCACTGCATCCCCAGTGTCCCCAATGAGCCCCCCCTGCGTCCCCAGTGCCCCTCCTGCATTCCCAGTGTCCCCACTGCGTCCCCAGTGTCCCCACCGCGTCCCTACCACATCCCCAGGGTCTCCCCACCACGTCCCCAGTGTCCCCAGTGCCCCCACTGCGTCCGCAGTGCCCCCACAACATCCCCAGTATCCCCAGTGCCCCCACTGCATCCCCAGTGTCCCCACTGTGTCCCCACTGTGTCCCCAGTGTCCCCACCATGTCCCTACCACATCCCCAGAGTCCCCAGTGCCCCCCATGCGTCCCCAGTGCCCCCACTGGGTCCCCAGTTTCCCCAATGTCCTGTTTCCTCAGTGTCCCCAGTGCCCCCCCTGCGTCCCCAGTGCCCCCACCACACCCCCAGTGTCCCCAGTGTCCCCAGTGCCCCCCCACCTACCCAGCAGACCCTGCAGCAGGTAGAAGAGGACCCCGATGGCCCCGTTGGGGACGTTGGCGACGCTGTCCCGGCCCAGCAGCCCCTCCACCAGCCCCAGGCCTCGGCCCCACCTGCCGAGGGGGCGGGGCAAAGCTTGAACACGCCCCCACCGCCGGGGGAAACACGCCCTCCCATCCAGGGAGACACGCCCACCATGCCCACATACGGTGCTGCTGGGCGTGTATCCCTGTCCAAGCCACGCCCCATCCCGTACAAGCTCCGCCCCCAGTGCTCCCATGTGCGTATCCCTAACCCCGCCCCTCCCGAGCCCGCCCCCTTGCGCCCAAGCCCCGCCCGCTACTCCCGACCAGCGGTCGCCCCCCACCCCCCGCGCGCCATTGGCCGCCGCAAGCCCCGCCCCCGCCACGTGGCGGTGTTTACCCGCCAGCCGTTCCCGCGCGGCAACGCTACCCCCGGTGCAATGCAACGCAACGCAATACAATGCAACCCAACCCCCCGGTGCAAAGCAACCCCGCCCCGGTGCAATGCAAACCCCGCCCCGGTGCAATGCAAACCCCGCCCCGGTGCAACGCAAACCCCGCCCGGTACCGGGAGGCGAAGACGCGGGTGCAGGAGACGGCGGGCCCCAGGTCGCAGGCGGCGCGGTAAGAGGGGTCGCGGGCGTGCGCCCGCTCCACGTGGAGCGCGTACAGCGAGAGTGCCGCGCCCGCCAGGCACAGCGCCGCGCGCGCCGCCATCACCGCCCCGCCCCGCCCCCCGCCCCTCCCATTGGTCGGCGCGCCCCCCCCCCCTCCCCCGCCCCACGCGCGCTCCGATTGGGCGGCGCGGCTGCCGCTCCCCGCCGCCTCCGCCGAGCGTTCGCTCCGCCGTCATTGGCCGGCGTTCTCACGCAGCCCGCGCTCTGATTGGCCGGCGGCGACACCGCCCCCTCCGCCCCCCCGGAAGCGGCCGCGGGGGCTGCTGGGGGATGTAGTCCACGGGGGGGCGGAGTTCCCGGGGGGGCCCCTCTCCTCCACCCCCCCCAAAAAAAAAGGGGACCCAGGCGTCCGGGTGGGGCGGGCGGGGTTAAAACCGGCTGCGGGCCGGGGACGGGTCAGAGGCGGTGGCGGACACGGACACGGACCCACAGGGAACCCCCCCACGGAACCCCCACGGATCCCCACAGACCCACAGGGACCCCCCAAGGACCCACAGGTACCCCCATGGACCCCCCACGGACCTCCACGGACCCACAGGGACACCCACTGCTCCCCACAGACCCACAGGGACCCCCCACAGACACCCACGGACCTACAGGCATCCCCACGGACCCACAGAGACCCCCCCACAGACACCCACGGACCCACAGGAACCCCAACGGACCCACAGGGACCCCCCCACACACGCACGGACCTACAGGGACCTCCACGGACCCACAGGGATCCCCCACACACCTCCACAGACCCACAGGGACCCCTCCACTGACCCCCACAGACCCACGGGGACCCCCCACGGACCCCCACAGACCCACAGGGATCCCTCACGGACCTCCACGGACCCTCCACAGACCCCCCAGGGACCCCCCCCACGGGCCTCCCCGGTGCGTCCGCCATGGCTCGACACGCCTCGACACGCCTCGACACGCCTCGACACGCCGCCGCCCTCCTGCTCCTGCTCCTGGCCCGTGAGTTGGGGGGGGGGGGGGGACACACGGACATCACTGGGGGGACCCAGGTGCCCCCGGGGGGGGGACACCCAGGCGTCCGGTGGCAGAAGGGACCGAAGTGTCCCCCGCCCTGGGGGGGGGGACCCAGGCGTCCGGGCGGGGTGCCCCACTCGACCGGTCGTACCGGAAAGGCCGAAGTCACAACCCCCAAAAATGAGCCTGGATGCCTGGGTCCCCCGGAGGCAGCGGGTGGGGCTGGGGGGGGGGTGATGCTCGGATGACTGGGTCCCTTGGGGGGATCCCACCCTCTGACACCCCCCCCCCCCTTTTTCCCCCACAGATGCTGAAATTTCAGCCGGGGAGACTCCTGCAGGTAAGATATATGCAAATGAGGCTCTGCATATTCATTTGCAACCCCTCCACCCCCATGGGCTGCTCCCCCTCCCCGCCTGGAAAAGCCCCCCCCCCTCATTTCAGGGGGGACCCAGGCATTCGGGGCGCCCTCTCCCCCCCCCCCCCCCCAGCACCCCAGGGACCCAGGTGGCATCTTGGGGGAGGCGGGGGGACCCAGGCATCCGGGGGGGGGACCCAGGCATCCGGGCCCCACTTCCCCCCCCCCCCCCCGGGCGCTGTCGCAACCCCTTCCCGCACGCTGTCGCAACAACCCCCGGGATTGCTGAAATCGGGGGTGGGGTGGGGGGGGAGGGGGGTGTACAATGGACCCAAGCATCCGGGTGCCCCCCCCAACCGCCACGGGGGGGGGGGGGGGGACGACCCAAGGCGTCCGGGGGGGGACCCAGGCATCCAGGGGGGGATCCTGGCATCCGGGCTGACGGGTGCCATGCGCAGACCCCCAGTGCGGGCGTCAGTGGGAGCTGGGCCGTGTGGTGGGGGGCACGGCCGCCCGCCCCGGAGAGTGGCCCTGGCAGGTGAGCCTCCAGCTGCGGGGGGAGCACTTCTGCGGGGGCACCCTTGTCACCCCACAGTGGGTGCTCTCGGCCGCCCACTGCTTCCAGGGGTGAGTCCCGGGGGAGGGGTCCCAGGGGGGAGGTGGGGGGCTGACCCCTGGGGGGGGGGTGGTGGTGGTTCTGGAGTGGGACCTTCCTTGGGGACCCCCCTATCCTGTTGGGGCACCCAGAAATCCACTGGGCTGCCTAGAGCTCCTTTGGGCCCCCTAGACCCCCACTGGACCACCTAGATCCCCTTTGGGACCCCTTGAACTCCATTGGGCCACCTAGATCCCCACCAGGCTGCCTAGATCCCTATTGAGCCACCCAGATCCCCTTTGGGACCCCTTGAACCCTGTTGGGCCACCTAGACCCCCACTGGGCCACCTATATCCTCACCAGGGCTCCCAGAACCCCTTTGGGCCACCTAGCTCCTCATTGGACCACCTAGAACCCTATTGGCCCACCTTGATCCTTGTTGGGCCACCTAGAACCCTATTGGCCCACCTTGATCCTCGTTGGGCCACCTAGAACCCTATTGGGCCAGCTAGATCTCCACTGCACCACTTAGATCCTCTTTGGGGCACCCAGCATCTGGTTGGAGCACCCATGACCGGGGTGGGGGCACCCATGACCCATTGGGACTCCCAGATCCCCTTGGAGCACCTATAACCTGGTTGGGGCGCCTAAGACCACCGTTGGGGCACCCATGACTGGGGTTGGGGAACCTAGAACCTGGTTGGACCACCTCAACCCGGGTTGGGGTGCCCGTGGCCGGGCTTGGGCACCCAGAGGGGACGGGGTGACAATGGTGGCACCCCCCCAGGCCCAACGGGAGCCGGGCGGAGCCCACGGCCTGGCGGGCGGTGGTAGGCCGGCTGCAGCTGCAGGAGACGGGGGGCCAGGAGAGGACGGTGGTGGAAGTGGTGGTCCACGAGGGCTACCGGCGGGTGGAGGGGGGCCACGACCTGGCGCTGGCCCGCCTGGAGTCCCCTGTCACCCTCGGGCCCCGTGTGGGGACCATCTGCCTGCCCCAGGCCCACCACCCCTTCGCCTTCGGCACCCCGTGCTGGATCACCGGATGGGGCCACGTGGCTGAGAACGGTGAGGCCCGGACGCCTGGGTCCCCCCGGGGCTGAGGGGCTGGGGCTCCATGGAGGTGGGTCTCCTTGGGTGGGTCGTCGTCATCTGGGTCACTGCGGAGGTGGATCTCCATGGTGGTGGGTCTCCACGGGGTGGTTCTTGGTCATTGGGGTCCCCATAGAGGTAGGTCCCCATGGTGGTGGGTCCTCATCACCTGGGTCCCCATGGAGGTGGGTCTCCATGGGGTGGTTCTTGGTCATTTGGGTCCCCATGGAGGTGGGTCTCCATGGTGGTGGGTCTTCATGATCTGGGTCCCCATGGAGGTGGGTCCCCATGGTGGTGGGTCTTCATGATCTGGATCCCCATGGAGGTGGGTCTCCATGGGGTGGTTCTTGGTCATCAGGGTCCTCATAGAGGTGGGTCTCCATGGGGTGGGTCCTCATGATCTGGGTCCCCATGGAGGTGGGTCTCCATGGGGTGGTTCTTGGTCATCTGGGTCCCCATGGTGGTGGGTCTCCATGGTGGTGGGTCCTCATCACCTGGGTCCCCATGGAGGTGGGTCTCCATGGCGTGGTTCTTGGTCATCTGGGTCCCCATAGAGGTGGGTCTCCATGGTGGTGGGTCCTCATGATCTGGGTCCCCATAGAGGTGGGTCTCCATGGGGTGGGTCCTCATGATCTGGGTCCCCATGGTGGTGGGTCCCCATGGTGATGTGTCCCCATGGCGGTGGCTCCCCGTGACGACGTCCCCCCCCACGGGGGGGTCGGCAGTGTCGCTGCCGGCGGGGTCCCCCCTCCAGAAGGTGGCCCTGGACCTGCTGAGCCCCAACACCTGCAACTGCCTCTACTCCAACCTGCGGCGCCGGGAGCTGGCGCGGCCGGCACGGCACAGCATGGTCTGCGCCGGCGGGCAGGAGGGCGGCCGCGGCGCCTGCCAGGTACGGGGACGCCCCCGGGGGCGGCGCGGAGCTAGAGGGGCTCTATGGGGGGCCGTCGGGAGCTATAGGGGGAATATATGGGGCTGTAAGGGGGCAACAGAGGGGCTACAGAGGCCTAAAAAGTCTATAGAGGGGTTATAGGGGGACCTATAGGGGTCTATAGGGGCCTATAAAGGGTCTACGGGGGGCTACAGGGGGCATATATGGGGCTGTAGGGGGCTATAGGGAGCAATAGGGGGAATATAGGGGGTGATAGAGGCTACAGAGGGTCTATGGAGGCCTATAGGGGTGCTATAGGGGGAATATATGAGGCTGTAGGGGGCCTTTGGGGGGCTAGAGTGGTCTAGAGGACCCTATAAAGGGGCTATAGACAGCTGTAGCAGGAATATATTGGGCTGCAGAGCGGCTACAGGAGCTATAGGTTATAGGGGGATATAGGGGGTCTATAGGGGTCTGTAGAAGGGGTTTGGAGGCCTATAGGAGGGCTATAGAGGAAATATATGGGGCTGTAGGAGTGCTATAGGGGGCAATAAGGGGAATATAGGGGCCCTATAGGGGGTCTATAGAGGTTATAGGGGCAATAAGGGGAATATAGGGGGGCTAGTGGGCATATAGAGGCTACAGAGGGTCCATAGGGGCCCATAGTGGGGGCTAGAGGGGGAATATATGGGGCTGTAGGGCGTCTATAGGGGATCTATGGGGTCTATAGGGGCGTTTAGAGGGTCTGGGGGGGGGCTATAGGGTAATATATAGGGCCATGGGGGCTACGGGGGAATACAGGGTGCTATAGGGGCCTTTGGGGGGGCTATAGGAGCCTATAGGGGGTGTGTAGGGCCCCCGGGCTCTGCGCTGACCCCCTGTGTGTCGTCGTCCCCCCCCCCCCCCAGGCAGACTCGGGGGGCCCGGTGGCCTGCGGTGCCCCGGGGGGACGGTGGGTGCAGGCCGGGGTGCTGAGCTTCGCCGTGGGCTGCGCCCGCCCCAACGGGCCAGTGCTGGCCACGGGGCTGGCGGCCCACGCCGGCTGGCTGGGGCGGCGCCTGCCCCCCACCGCCTTCGCCCCCCTGGGGCCCCCCCGCCTCCCGGCCTGGAGGACGGCAAGTGCCTGGGTGAGCAATGGGGGACCCCGGGGTCCGGGGGGGGGGACCCTGGCATATGGGGGAGGGGGGGCACCCCATAACCCCCTGGGAAACCCCAGCATATGGGGGGGCACCCCATAACCCCCTGGGAACCCCAGCATATGGGGGGGGCACCCCATAACCCCCTGGGAACCTCAGCATATGGGGGGGGCACCCCATAACCCCCTGGGAACCTCAGCATATGGGGCGGGGGTGCCCCATAACCCCATTGATACCCCCCCCCGGGGGGACCCCAGCATCCAGGGGGGGGAACCCAGGCATCCGGGCTGACCCCCTTCTCGCCCCCCCCCCCCCCTTCTCCAGGCTGCGGGATGCAGGGGGGTCCGCACCTGGAGCCCCCCCCCGGCCCCTCCTGGCCCTGGGCCGTCAGCCTGCGGCTGAGGGGGCAGCACCGCTGCGGGGGGGCTCTGGTCGCCGAGGGCTGGGTGCTGACGGCCGCCCACTGCTTCATCGGGTGAGTGAGGGACCCAGGCATCCGGGACCCCCAACTAAACCCCCCCCCCCGTGCCCCATAGCATCCCCCAGGACTCGGGCATCCAAGGTGGGGGGGCGGGGGTGTTCTCCATCACCTCTGGGGGTGCAAGGCGGGGGGGGGGGGGGGGGTTGTCCCTCTCCCTGGGGAAGGGACCGAGGCGTCCGGGGTGGGGGTCCCGCCAGGCTGCCTGGCCGGGGGACCCAGGCGTCCGGGCGCAGGGAGCAGGCACCGGAGGCCTGGGAAGCGGTGACGTCGGGGGACGAGCGGCGGAAGGGCGCCCGCCTGCACCTGCACGGGGCCTACGTGGAGCCGGCGGGGGGCCGGGACCTGGCCCTGCTGCGGCTGGAGACCCCCCTGCCCCTGGGGCCGGCCCTGCGGCCCCTCTGCCTGCCCTACAGCGAGCACCAACGGCCCCCCGGCACCCGCTGCTGGGCGCTGCTGGCTCCCAATGGTGAGTCCCCTGGACCCCAGGGCTCCATCCCTGGTGTCCCCATCATCCCTGGTGTCCCCATCATCCTTGGTGTCTTCATCCCCGGTGTCCCCGTCATCCCTGGTGTCCCCATCATCCTTGGTGTCTTCAGCCCTGGTGTCCCCGTCATCCCTGGTGTCCCCGTCATCCTTGGTGTCTTCATCCCTGGTGTCTTCATCCCTGGTGTCCCCGTCATCCCTGGTGTCCCTGTCATCCCTGGTGTCCCCGTCATCCTTGGTGTCCCCGTCATCCTTGGTGTCTTCATCCCTGGTGTCTTCATCCCTGGTGTCCACCATGTCCCCGTCATCCCTGGTGTCCCCATCATCCTTGGTGTCTTCACCCCTGGTGTCCACCATGTCCCCGTCATCCCTGGTGTCTCCATCATCCTTGGTGTCTTCATCCCTGGTGTCCACCATGTCCCCATCATCCCTGGTGTCTCCATCATCCTTGGTGTCTTCATCCCTGGTGTCCGCCATGTCCCCGTCATCCCTCGTGTCCCTATCCCTGCTGTCCTCATCCCCAGCGTCCCCGTCATCCCCCGTGTCCCCATCTGCACTGTCCCCAACCCCGCTGTCCCCATGTGTGTGTCCCCCCCCCGATGACGTCCCCCGTGTCCCACCCCCCCAGGCTCGTCCATCCCCGAGGAGCTGGTCAGCGTGGAGGTGACGCTCTCAGAGCCCTGCGGGACTCGGGGGGACGTCAGGGATGATGTGGGGGTCCCGTCCCCCCCCGACACCTTCTGCATCACCATCCCTGAGGGCACCCGCGCCTGCCAGGTCAGCAGGGACGGGGGGACCCCCGTGTCCCTCCCAGGGTCCCCCCATCCCTCCTGGAGTCCCCTGGGGGTCCCTGGCTCCCTTTTGGGGTCCTTCCTGGGGTCCCTGTGTCCCTCCTGGGGTCCCTTGTGGGGTTCCTGGGTCCCTTTTGGGGTCCCTTGGGGTTCCCACGTCCCTCCCAGGGTCCCCACATCCCTCCTGGGGTCCCTGTGTCCCTCCTGGGGTCCCTTGTGGGGTCCCTGGGTCCCTTTTGGGGTCCCTTGGGGTTCCCACGTCCCTCCCAGGGTCCCCACATCCCTCCTGGGGTCCCTGTGTCCCTCCTGGGGTCCCTTGTGGGGTCCCTGGGTCCCTTTTGGGGTCCCTTGGAGTCCCCATGTCCCTCCTGGGGTCCCTGGGTCCCTTTTGGGGTCCTTCCTGGTGCCCCTGTGTCCCTCCTGGGGTCCCTTGTGGGGTCCCTTTTGGGGTCCCTCCCAGGGTCCCCATGTCCCTCCT
>NW_026113988.1:24057-42688 GCF_018139145.2 Gymnogyps californianus | reverse complement strand
GTTACTACCTGTTCCTCTTGCCGATATTTTAAACTTATTTTTTTTCAATAAACACGACGAGGCCTTCCCGTAGCATCTCCACACCTCTTGAATTATTTTGTTTTCCGCCGAAACCTTCCCAATTCCAAAGATTTCAGCAATTCCCGACTTTTCCAAAAGTCTTATTCCAGCTTTTTATCCTCTTTTGGGGAAAAAAATGTCATTCTCAGCCTTCTTTTTCTGCTGTATTTCTTTCGATGCTTTTATATTGTGCATGTAACCCTTTCTGTTTCTTTTAGTGTTTGGGGTTTGTTTTTTTTAAAATTTTTTAAAAAATGTCTTCTTTTATTTTCCCCCGCGAAGCCCTCGCTCCCCCGGTAATGGGGAGAAATCGGGAAATGGGAGAAATCGGGATTTCAGGCAGCAAAAAAAGCACCGCCGCCGCCTTTTCCCGATAGTACCGAAATACGCCGAATCCCGCTCCGAGGGACGGAGCAAAAGCAAACACAAAAAGTCAGGAAAATCAGTAATAATAATAATAAAAAAACCCCCACAAACCCACCACAAATGCATGAAAGTTTTTGCAAAGTCCGCCTGGAAAAGGAAAAAAAACCAAACAAACAACCCCACCCCAAAATATTCCATTAAGTGCCTGAAAAATGACGTCACAAAATCGCGTGGTTTTGCCCCAAAGTATTTTCTTTCCAAAAGGAAAAAAAAAAAAGTAATAAAAAAGAAAAGAAGAAAACCCCGACCGGCTCCGTTCTGAGGAATGACGTGGGATAAGACGAGCTCAGGGAGACGCCGCAGGAGACGGGGATGCGGAAATATCCCCGAGTCCCTCGTGGCAGCTCCCGGGCAGGCAGAGGGTGATGTGGCGGCAGGGGAACAAAAAAAAACCCCGTTTCAGCCGTTTTTTCTCCCAAAATGCTCCAAGGTGGAAGCAGAGGGTGGTACCCGGATGGGGGTGATGACGTGGACCTTCATCCGATGGGAAGCAGAGGGGCGAGGTGGGAAGATGCTCTTGGGAGGGCACCGACGGGAGACGCTGGGATGAGGGGTGGGGAGTGGGGGGAACTGGGATGGAAGTTGGGGTCCCGGTGTGGAGCTGGGGGGGGGACAACGCTGCGGGGGGAGCACCCAGTGCTGGCAGTGAGATCATTAATTAGCCATAACGGTTGAACAGCTCTGGGTGGGAACAAGTCCCCCAGCGCCGGGGCTTTGAGGTCAGCCCAGGATGGGTGTTGGGTGAGCGGCTGGGGAGGTTGGGAGGAGGATGGAGCCACAGCATGAGGGGGACTTCCCCATCCCCTAATTAGCGAGATCATTAATTAGCCATAAAGGCTGCAGGGCTCCAGGTAGGAATAAGCTCCCCAACGCTGAGGCTTTGAGGTCAATCTAGGATGGGTGTTGGGCGAGCAGCTGGGGAGGTTAGGAGGAGGATGGAGCTGGGGCTGCAGCCAGGGTCCCTCATGCCCCGCTTAGAGAGATCATTAATTAGCCACCAAGGCTGAACGGCTCTGGGCAGGAATC
Organism: Gymnogyps californianus; assembly: GCF_018139145.2. Lineage (NCBI taxonomy): Eukaryota > Metazoa > Chordata > Aves > Accipitriformes > Cathartidae > Gymnogyps > Gymnogyps californianus. Next base: position 41,176 of record NW_026113988.1, on the reverse strand, counting down.
CCCAACGATGGGTCTTTGAGGTCAACCCAGGTTGGGTGTTGGGCGAGCAGCTGGGGAGGTAGGGAGGAGGATGGAGCTGGGGCCGCAGTCAGGGTTGGAGGAGCTGCCGCATCCCCTAATTAGTGAGTTCGTTAATTAACCACCAAGACTGAACAGCTCTGGGCAGGAACAAGCCCCCAACGATGGGTCTTTGAGGTCAACCCAAGGATGGGTGTTGGGCGAGCGGCTGGGCAGGGTGGGAGGAGCAGGGATGCAGCCGCCGACAGGGCTGGGCACCGCTCAGTTGATGAGCGACGAGGTCTGGGCGCCCGAGGCGGGGGCCGAGGGGAACGACGGGTGGGGGAAGGCGCGGGCGGGGAAGGAGAGCGCCCACGGCAGGTCCAGGGCGGGGCTGGAGAGGGAAGGGATGGGCAGGGGCGAGGGGGAGGCAGGGAAGGAGGGCAGCGAGGGGATGGGGGCCGCCGAGCCGCCCAACGGCGGCGAGAAGGCGGCGCCGGAGAAGGCGCCGGAGGGTGGCAGGGGGTTGCCAGCGGCGGCGGCGGCAGCGGTGGCTTTGGGCTTGTCCCCGGCGTGGGTGCGTTGGTGCCGGTTGAGGTGGGAGCTACGGCTGAAGCACTTGCCGCACTCGGGACACTTGTAGGGTTTCTCGCCGGTGTGGACGCGCTGGTGGATGGTGAGCTCGGATCGTTGGATGAAGCTCTTGCCGCACTCGGAGCATTGGTAGGGCTTCTCGCCGAGGTGGATGCGTTGGTGTTTGATGAGGTTGGAGGAGACGCTGAAGCATTTACCGCAGACGTTGCACTTGTAGGGTTTCTCCCCGGTGTGCATCCGGCGGTGTTTGGTGAGGTCCGACTTCTGGATGAAACCCTTCCCGCAATCGGGACACTTGTAGGGCTTCTCGCCAAGGTGGGTCCGTTGATGTTTGATGAGGTTGGAGCGGACGCTGAAGCTCTTCCCGCAATCCCCGCACTTGTAGGGTTTTTCTCCCGTATGCATCCGGCGATGCTTCACCAACGCTGAATTTTGCCCGAAGCTCTTCCCGCATTCGGGGCAGGTATAGGGTTTCTCCCCCGTCTGCGTCCCTTGGTGCTTGACATTCTCCGCCCGGTAAGTGAAGCTCTTCCCACATTCGCTGCACTTATGGGTCCTCTCCGGCGCCGGTCGGGCACGGGCACCCCAAAGAAAGCTCTTGCCGCAATCGGTGCACTTACAGGGTCGTTCACCGGTGCCGGTCAACAGCCGCCGGCGTTTGTTGGAGGCCAAGAAGCTTTTGCCACAATCGGTGCATTGGCAGGGTTGCTCGGCGCTGGCGTGGACGCGTTGGTGCCTCTCCAAGTGGGAACTCTGGGAGAAACTCTTCCCGCAATCCCCGCAACGGTAGGGTTTCTCACCCATATGGATACGCCGATGCCGGTCAAGATGGGAGCTCCAGGCAAAGCTCTTACCGCAATCACCGCATTGGTAGGGTTTGCCGGCGGCGTGGCTCCGTTGATGCTGCAGCAACGCCGCGTTCAAGCCGAAACCCTTCCCGCACTCCCCGCACTTGTAGGGCTTCTCGCCGGCGTGGGCGCGTCGGTGCTTGGCCAACGCCGCGCTCTTGGTGAAGCCCTTCCCGCATTCACCGCACTGCAAGGGCTTCTCGGGGGTTTTGGAGCCTTCGGCGCCGCGAGGAGCCGGGCAGCGACCGCAATCGGAGCAACGGCAAGCGGGTTCGCCGGCGACTGCGTGGGTACGGCGATGCCGGTCGAGGTGGGAGCTCCAACTGAAGCTCTTACCGCATTCGGGCAGGCGTAGGGCTTTTCGCCGGTGTGGATCCGGCGATGCCGCTCCAGATGCGAATTCCAGTTGAAACCCTTCCCGCAATCCCCACATTTGTAGGGTTTTTCCTCCAGGTGTAATTTTTGGTGCTTCACCAAACTGGCGCTGGCCGGGAAACTCTTCCCGCAGACGCCACATTGGCAAGGCGCCGCGCCGGCACCGGCGCCGGCATGCACCCGTTGATGTTGGATGAACGCCGAACCGACGCTGAAGGTCTTGCCGCAATCGGGGCACTTGTAGGGTTTATCGCCGGCGTGCCGGCGTTGATGGGTGATGAGGGTTGAGCTGAGCCGAAAACATTTCCCGCATTCGGGGCATTTATGGGGTCGTTCGGTCCCTCGCCGGCGTTTGTTGAAGGCTGAACCGAAAGCCAAAGCTTTGCCGCAGTCGTGGCAGCGGCTGTGGCCGAGCAAGCTCCGCGGGGGGAATTTCTTGAAGCCTCGGTGGCCCGATTTACCCTGTCGCTTGCCCGATGGCTTTCTGGGCTGGTTCTCTGGTTTTTGGGGACTGTCACCGGGCTTGTCCCCTCCGCACCGGTGGGGCTGGTCCCCTTGGGCTTCCCCGCCGGCGTCCCCGCGGTGTCCACCTTCTCCAGCTCGCCCGGTGGTGGGTCTTCCTCTTCGTTCTCGCTCAACAACCCATCATCTGCGGGGAAAAAAAAAAGGGGGTGAGGATCCGGCCCCGCCGCCGAAAACCCACCGGTTGATTGCCCGCATCCCTCCCGGTGTCGCGGCGGCCGTATCCGGCTGCTTTCCCATCTCCTGCACCCATCGCCCCACGGTTTCGAGCTTCCAAAACATGCTCCTGGTTATCACCGGCACCAACCCGGCATCGCGATCGGTGACTTACCGGATACCAACCCCCTCCTCCGGTGCGATTCGGCGAAGGCGGTGATCCGTGGCCAACTGATGGCGATTTCCTCGGCTAGGGGAGACGGTTGGATACCAGTTACGGCTCTTTCCACCCCCAAAAATTCTAACGCCAGGATGGGAATGGCCAAGGGCACCGGAGCCATAAAACCACGGCTGGAAATGGGGTCCTGGTTGAACCCCCCACCTCCCCGGCTCTATTTAAGCTCAATCCTGGCGATTTTGGTGTTTTTATACCATTATGAATTCAGCCACTAATTAAGGCCAATTAATTTAATTTTCTTCTCCTTGAATACTAATAAATTAGGGAGAAATTAGGGGAAATTAAGAGCCTCACCCAGGGAGATGACGCTCTCGTAGCTCTCCTGCATCTCGTCCCGGTGGTCCAGGCTCGTCCCGGTGCCGGCACGTTTTTGGGGGGGCGGGGGGGGCGTGGAGGGGTGTCTCACCGGTCCCTGCAATGCAAATGGCTCCGGTTCAGGTATTGGGGTCCACGGTGGGGGGAAGAGGGGGGCAACCCCCAAATTCGGTAAACCCCCCCCCCCAATGTCCGGCTGGATATAGGGACCATAAGGGGGGGCCTGCATCACCCTGGGGTGTCACGGCTGGGTGGCAATGGGTGCTGGGGTATGACCACCCGCCCCCCCACCTTTCAGGGTGTTTTGGGGTCCCTTCACGGGAAGGGACGTCCCCCCCCTGCCCCAATGCCCCCCCTGGAAGGTTGGGGGGGCATTTAAATAAGGGTTGGGGTGACCCCAGGGAGGGGGAATGGGGGGGGGGTTAAATGCAACCGAGGTGAAGGCCAGGGGTGGAAATTAAATCGGGGGGGGGGGTGTGGAAATTTAATTGGGGGGTGTGTGGAAATTTAATTGGGGGGGGTGGAAATTTAATGGGGGGGTGTGTGGAAATTTAATTGGGGAGGGGGGGCCCTGAAAATGCAACAGGACTGGAGGCAAAAAAGCAAATCGCGGCGGAATGCGAAGAGGGGAGAAATGGGGGGGTCCGGGGGGGGGGGAACGGCAGAGGTGGGTGCGGGGAGGATGGGTGGGTGGGTGGGAGTGTTGTGAAATGAAAATATGACGGAGGTGGGTGCCAGGAGGTTGGGGGGGGGGGATGAAAACAACGCGGCTGGATGCGAGGTGGGGGGGGGGTGGGTGTGAAAATCCGAGCGGGGTGGAGGAGGAGGAGGAGGAGGGGGTTTAAATAGAGGGGGGTGGGCGAGGGGATGTCCCCCCATCTCCCCAGGGAGGGGGTTTTCGGGGTGCAACCGGGCGGACTCCCCCCCCCCCCATCCCCGGGGGGGGGGGGGTCTCCCCCGTTACCTGGTACCGGGACGGGAGGGATGCGAAGGCGATGGAGCAACGGAGCGTTGAGGTTGGGGGGGGGGGACGGACACCCCCAGGGCCTGGAGGGGGGGTAGGGGGGAGGAAGAAGAGGAGGAGGGGGGAAATGGGGGGGTGGGGGGTGTGGGGAATGAGGGGTGGGGGAAAGAACCGAGGGTAAGGGGAGGGGGGGGGCGGCGGCGGCGGGGCTGTTGCACGCCGGCTCGGTGAGCCCCGGACACACAGGAAGGGGATGGAGCAACCGGGACCGGGGGAGGGGGGGCCCAGACAGGAAGGGGGGGGGGGAGTAAGGGGGAGGGGGGGGGGAAACTGGGGGGGGGGGGGGGGGGGGGAAGAGAGACGGGTGGAGGAAGGGGGGGGGGGGAACACACACAGACACACACACGGCCACGAGCTGAAGCCACCGGGACCCGAAGGGAACGGAGTCACCGGAGTCGCCTTTGTGGTTGTTGGGGGTCGCGTTGTCGCCGTCTTCTCCCCACCCACCCCCCCGCAACCTCCCCACCCCCCAAACCCCCCCCCGGGGTGGCAGGTAACGGAGAGTGGGTGCCCCCCCCCCCCCCCCCCCCCCCCCCCCCCCGCCGCCGCCGCCACCCCGGGGATGGGGGACGCTCCCGGCGCCGCCCGGCTTTGTCCCCGGGAGGGGAGAGGGGAGGGAGGGGGGGAGGGAGAGGGGGGGTCCCCTCCATCCCCCGGGGGGGGGGGGGGAAGAGGGGATGGGGGGATGGGGGTGGGGGGGAGGGGATCCTCCACCGACTCGCACCATCCCGGTGGGGAGCGGGGCTGGGGGGCCGGGGGGGGTCCCCTTCATCCTGCATCAGCCCTGGTGAGGATGGGGGGCTGGGGGGGGTCCCCTTCACCCTGCATCAGCCCTGGTGAGGATGGGGGCCAGGGGGTCCCCTCCATCCTGTATAGCCCCGGTAGGGAGTGGGGCTGGGGGGCTGGGGGGTCCCCTTCACCCTGCATCAGCCCTGGTGAGGATGGGGGGCTGGGGGGGTCCCCTCCATCCCGTATAGCCCCGGTGGGGAGTGGGGATGGGGGGCTGGGGGGGGCCCCTTCATCCTGCATCAGCCCTGGTGGGGATGGGGGCCGGGGGGTCCCCTCCATCCCGTATAGCCCCGGTGGGGAGCAGGGCTGGGGGGCTGGGGGGGGTCCCCTTCACCCTGCATCAGCCCTGGTGAGGATGGGGGGCCGGGGGGTCCCCTCCATCCCGTATAGCCCCGGTGGGGAGCAGGGCTGGGGGGCTGGGGGGTCCCCTTCACCCTGCATCAGCCCTGGTGAGGATGGGGGGCTGGGGGGTCCCCTCCATCCCGCATAGCCCCAGTGGGGAGTGGGGATGGGGGGCTGGGGGGGTCCCCTTCACCCTGCATCAGCCCTGGTGGGGATGGGGGCCGGGGGTCCCCTCCATCCCGTATAGCCCCAGTGGGGAGTGGGGCTGGGGGGCTGGGGGGGCCCCCTTCATCCTGCATCAGCCCTGGTGAGGATGGGGGCCGGGGGGGGTCCCCTTCACCCTGCAGCAGCCCTGGTGAGGATGGGGGGCTGGGGGGGGGTCCCCTTCACCCTGCAGCAGCCCTGGTGAGGATGGGGGGCTGGGGGGGGTCCCCTTCACCCTGCAGCAGCCCTGGTGAGGATGGGGGGCTGGGGGGTCCCCTCCATCCCGCATAGCCCCAGTGGGGAGCAGGGCTGGGGGGCTGGGGGGGGTCTCCTCCATCTTGCACCGCCTCGGTGGGGATTGGGGACCAGGGGGTCTCCTCCATCTCACACCGGCCCCGGGGTGCCCAGCGTGGTCCTACACCAGCACCCAGTGTCACCCACCAAGCTCCAGGAGCTGCCACCCCCATGCTGGCCTCTGGTGTCATGTCCCCGTCCCCGCCCCCCCCCCCTCAGCGTCACCCACGGAGCACGGGGACACGCCACAAACCGGGACCCCAAAACTCTTCCTCATGCCGGGTGCTGGGACCCCCCTCCCCCCATGCAACAGGGGGTGCACCCACCATCCCTGCTGAACCCCAGACTTCAACGAGCCCCCCCCCCCCCCCCCCGGCGATGTTTTTGGGGGGTGGGGGGGTGGGCAGCAGGACGGTGACGGGGTGCTCTTGGCTTTCCAGGGTCTCCGTGCCACCGGTCGAGGTGCGGGAACGGGCGATGGATCCCTGGGGGGCTGCGGAGCCGGAGCAGACGGTGCTTTTTGGGGTGACGGGGAGGAAGACGCCTACGACCCCCCGATGATGGAGAGTAAGTGTTGAGGATGGGGGGGGGGGGGTCCTCATTGCGCTCCGGCCTTGGGAAGGGGACGGAGACCCCCGCCCACGGGCACCCGGATCCCGCGGTGTGTCCCCCAAACGGAACCCGTGTCCTCGGTCCCCGCACCAAGGACGTGCCGAGAAGCTCAAAATTATGGGGTGCGCCAGCCCAGCCCCCTTGATGGTCCCATGGGAAGGGGGTCTCCATCCCTGTTAGCCCCCACCACTGGGATTGACCCCCATCTGCCCCCCCACCATCCCAGGGACACCGAGCGACCCCGAGACGGACCCCCCGACAACGGGCGACCCCGAGATCGTAGAGCTGGATACGGCCACTTTGTTGGGTCACCCCGAGGAGAGTTCACCGGGCGAACGGAGCCCGGGCCGGGAAACTTTGCGTTGGACCGTGGTCCAGCAGATCGATTCCCCCGGCGCGGCAGGAGGTCGGCGTGGCGGTAAAAGCGGATCGGGCGCTGGCGCCTTCTCCAACTTCAAGAGCATCATCGTGTTGCAGAAGAGTTACGAGTGCGGGGAATGCGGCAAGAGCTTCAGCTGCAGCTCCCACTTCAGCAAACACCGGCGGACCCACACCGGTGAGAAACCCTTCCTCTGCCTCCATTGTGGGAAGAGCTTCAACGTCAGCTCCAACCTCTACCGGCATCAACGGGCTCACGCCGCCGAACGGCCGGGTCCGCCGGCTCCGCCGGCGCGTCCCCGTGGGTTGCCGTATAAATGCGAGGAGTGTGGGAAGAGTTTTCGCCGTAACAAGGAGCTGGTGACCCACCAACGGTTGCACACCGGTCGCTTGCCCTTCCAATGCGGTCACTGCGGTAAGAGCTTCAGTTGGAGCTCCCATTTTGACCGGCACCAACGCGTCCATACCGGTGAGAAGCCCTACCAGTGCCCTGAATGCGGTAAGCGTTTTAGCCGTAGCTCCCACCTCTACCGGCACCAACGCACCCACGCCGGCGGTCGCTCTTACATCTGCACCTATTGCGGGCGTAGTTTTGGTAGCACCCTCCATTTTGACCGGCACCAACGCACTCACACCGGCCAACGACCGTACAAGTGCACCCTGTGCCGGAAAAGTTTTGGCGATGGGCCGGCGTTAGTCAAACACCAACGCCTTCATCTGGGTGATGGTCCTTTCCGTTGTGAAGAGTGCGGTAAAGCCTTCGGCGCCCGCGCCCAATACGCCCGGCATTGGCGTAGCCTCCACGGCGGCGGTGAGAAACCGTACCGTTGCGGTGATTGCGGGAAGAGTTTTTCCTGGAGCTCGCATTGGGAACGACATCAACGTATCCATACCGGCGAACGACCCTACCAATGCGGGGACTGCGGCAAACGTTTCGGCCGGACCTCCCATCTCTACCGGCATCAACGTACCCACGCCGGCGGGCAACCTCACATCTGTGCCGATTGCGGGAAGAGCTTCAACAGCACCCTACACTTCCATAAGCACCAGCGGGCTCACGCCGGTCCCCGGCACGCCTGTCCCGATTGCGGCAAGGCGTTTGCCGACAGTTCGGCGTTGGCTAAGCACCGACGGGCGCACGCCGGTGAGAAGCCTTTCCCTTGCCCGCAGTGCGGCCGGCGTTTCGGCGTCAGTTCCCATCTTCACCGTCATCTCCGTAGCCACGGCGAGGAGGAGCCAGCGGAGGAGCCGCCGGATGACCTCACGCCCCGTTAACCGGGGGACGGGGAGAGGGGGGGACATAGGGTTGACCCCCCGGGTGGCTCCCATCCCCCCACCACTGCCGCGGGGTGCCTAGCCCCTAGGCGTGATGGGTGCCACGGGGATGGGTGCTCCCAAGTCGGTGATGTCCGCGGGTGGCACCAACCCCGGCCCTGAGGACGTAGTTTTTGTAGGGTAGAGTAGGAAGGTAGGGTAGATAGGGGAGGATGGAGATGAGGCTGGGGGGCCAAGTGGGAATTGGGGGGGGTCCTCTCCAGAAAATCAGACCTAATCCTGCCAACGGACATCAGGACATCCCAACCGTGCTCCTTCTCCACGCGTAGTCCAGGAGAAACCACCTCCATGGGTGTTGGGGAGATGGTGCCGAGCGGCTGGGGAGGCACGGGGGGGGAAAAGGGGGTGGAGGCGATCCCACCGGCTCCTTGCCGAACTCAGAGAGACCCCAAAATATCTGAGGTGGCTTCATCCCTTGACCGTCCCACCTTCCCCATGCTGCCAGCCTTGACCAACACCCAAGGCCTGAGCCCTCCCAGCCACGCTTGGGGCGTGATGACGCCATCTACCAAACGACACCATTTGGGGCAAAATATCCCAATTTTGCGGCTTCGTTGTTGAGAAACAAGCTCGGGCGTTCGCCCCCGGCGGCTCCCAGCCCCGCGCCGCGGTTTGGCCGCCGGCGATGCTTCGTTACGGACCCGGCGTTGAGTGGTTTAATTTAATGTATTTATTGTATTTATTCAGCGGGAGTCCACCTGCGGTTGGAGGAACCCCAACCGCGTTGGGGTGCGCCGGAGGCTGTTGGGGACAGGAGGTGGGACAAGGGAGGGGGGGGGGGGTTTGTCCCCAAGCCAGTGCGGGGATGCTCGTGGCTTCTCTTGGCTTGATCAATCGACCTCCAGGCAAAGGAGGTTCCTGGTGGGAACCCATGGGTGATGGGGAGGAGGTAGCACCACCCACGGCTGGAAACAAACCCCCAGGAGATCACGGGGAGCGTCACCTGCAGGGATTTCCCAGCTGAAAAGAAGCGAACGCTTGGGGTGAAAACTTCAGGGATGGGAGCAGGACACAAATCCGGGGATTTCCTGGCATTTTTGGGGTCGCGGCCGTGCCGGCTGCCTGGTCCGTCTCTTTCCAAGATGAGCAGGAGCTGTGTTTGTATTGTGAATAAAAATAGACTAGCGTAAAACCCGACGGGTGGCTTCTGCTTCTCCTTGGAGGAGCTGCGAATCCCAGCTCTTCCCGTGCGGATAAACCAGAGGTTTGGGGAGATCGCCTTTGGTGGGGTGTCCAAAAATAACCCTTCCCATCCTGGGAAAACTCAACCAGCCCGGCAGCCTGTACCGGTTCATGGTCTCGTGGTTGAGTGGTGGTGATGGTGTGTCACCTGCCAAGAGGTGAAAGGTTGGGGCTACGTGTGTGTGTCCCCCGACCTGTGGTGTGTCCCCCAGGATGTCCCATGCTTTTGAAGGTTCCCCCCCCCACTTCCCGGCAGTGTCCCACGCCGACGCTGACTGGGTTGTCCCAAATACACCCAACCCCCAACACCCAAAAGCCTTCTCATTGGGTCCAGGAGGATCTCCAAGGAAGAAGATCCTCTGCCTTCATTGGGTCAAGAGACCTTCATTTGGTCAAGAGAGGATCTCCAAGGAGGGAGATTCTCCTCCCTCATTGGGTACTGGGTGGATCTCCAAGGGGGGAGATCTTCTGCGGTCACTGGGTCTAGAGAAGGTCTCCAAGGAGGGAGATCCTCTGCCTTCGTTGGGTCCAGGGAGGTTCTCCAAGGAGGAAGATCCTCTGCCTTCGTTGGGTCCAGGGAGGTTCTCCAAGGAGGAAGATCCTCTGCCTTCATTGGGTCCAGGGAGGTTCTCCAAGGAGGAAGATCCTCTGCCTTCGTTGGGTCCAGGGAGGTTCTCCAAGGAGGAAGATCCTCTGCCTTCATTGGGTCCAGGGAGGTTCTCCAAGGAGGAAGATCCTCTGCCTTCTTTGGGTCCAGAGAGGATCTGCCCTGAGGACATCCCCCACGCACCCTCAAGCTTTTAGGGGTCCCCGGGCAAGCAGCTGCCTCCTCTGAACGTGTGGCCAGGACAGAGGGGCCCTGCATCACTGCCAGACCCTGCCTGCTACCGCTCTCCTGGTGTGGAGTCTCCAGTGTCCTCCGCTGTGGTTGAGCTTCGAAGGAGAGTCCATCCTCGAGTTTCCTTGGGACATGGCCCCCGGTTTCCTTGGGATGTGGGCATCTCCTTGGGCAACTCTTTGGGCATCTCCTTGGGCATCCTGGGCATCTCCTTGGGCAACTCCTTGGGCATCTCCTTGGGCAAAAAAACAACTTGGGCATCTCCTTGGGCAACTCTTTGGGCATCTCCTTGGGCATCCTGGGCATCTCCTTGGGCATCTCCTTGGGCATCTCCTTGGGCAAAAAAACAACTTGGGCATCTCCTTGGGCAACTCCTTGGACATCTCCTTGGGCATCTTGGGCAACTCCTTGGGCAACTCCTTGGGCATCTTCTTGGGCATCTCCTTGGGCAACAAACAACTTGGGCATCTCCTTGGGCAACAACTTGGGCAACAACTTGGGCATCCTGGGCAACTCCTTGGGCAACTCCTTCGGCATCTTCTTGGGCAACAAACAACTTGGGCATCTCCTTGGGCAACAACTTGGGCATCTCCTTGGGCATCCTGGGCAACTCCTTGGGCAACTCCTTGGCCATCTCCTTGGGCATCCTGGGCAACTCCTGGGGCATCTCCTTGGGCATCTCCTTGGGCATCCTGGGCAACTCCTTGGGCATCTCCTTGGGCAACAACTTGGGCATCTCCCTGGGCAACTCCTTGGGCAACAACTTGGGCATTTCCTGGGGCATCCTGGGCAACTCTTTGGGCAACTCCTTCGGCATCTCCTTGGACATCTTCTTGGGCATCTCCTTGGGCAACAACTTGGGCATCTCCTTGGGCATCCTGGGCAACTCCTTGGGCAACTCCTTGGACTTCTCCTTGGGCATCCTGGGCAACTCCTTGGGCATCAAACAACTTGGGCATCTCCTTGGGCAACAACTTGGGCAACTCCTTGGGCATCCTGGGCAAGTCCTTGGGCAACTCCTTGGGCATCTTCTTGGGCATCTCCTTGGGCAACAACTTGGGCAACTCCTTGGGCATCTCCTTGGCAAGGGGGCCGCAGCATTAGCCCCCAAGGGTACATCTGCCCCCACTTCCGAAGGCTGATGGATCTGGGGCTCCGGACCCCCACGTTTAACCCCCTTCCCTCTCCTTAGAGGGTCCCTAAGGATATCCAGGGCAAGATGGGACAGAGTTGGGGGGCAGGGGGCAGCGGGGTGAGCCCCCCCACCCCCTACCCCCCCCACCCCCCCCCCACCCAACAGCATCCTTCGGTAGGGATTCTCCAGTGTCTAATATGGGGGTCGAGCTCGCGTGGGGGCGGTGGGGGGCACGGAGGGGGTGGGGGTGAAACCAGGCTCCGGGGAGGGGGCGGTGCAGGCAGGGTGGGCTCGGGGTGGGGGGTGTGGGTGTCGGGGGGGGGGTGAACCGGAGGCGGGGGCCGCTAGAGGGCCCTGGCTGGTGCTGGAGGAGGAGGAGGAGGAGGAGGAGGAGGAGGAGGAGGAGGAGGGCGGCCACGGCTTCACTGTATCCGGGTCACACGGGGAGCCGCCTCCACCGGGACCGGTGCTCGGCGAGGAGAAGTCCCCGGAGCCCGGGGGGGAGCCCCGGGAACCCGGGCTGTGCACCCCCCCCACCCCCTCACCTCCCCCCCGCAGGTAACCGGGGGTCCCCCCCCCCCCATAGCCTCCCCCTCCCCCCCCCCGCCCCGGGCTGCTCGCTGGTTGCACCACCCCCCCCCCCCCATCCCCACCCCCCCACCCCCGACCCTGCTGGGTGCCCCAAATTCTGGGGGGGTGGGGGGGGGGCGTCTCCGGGGTGGGGGGGTGGGGGGGGAGATGGGGGTGCAGCGGTGAGAGAGCATGGGCACCCCAAAAGAGTGGGGGAGCAGCCCCTGGGCACCCCAAAGAGTAGGCACATCCCCCGGGCACCCCAAAGAGTCGGGGAGCAGCCCCTGGGCACCCCAAAGAGTGGGGTGCATCCCCTAGGCACCCCAAAGAGCAGGCACATCCCCTAGGCACCCCAAAGAGTGGGGGAGCAGCCCCTGGGTACCCCCAAAGAGTGGGGTGCACCCCCTGGGTACACCGGAGAGCTGGGGAGCAGCCGCTGGGGACCCCGAAAAGGAGGGGAGCACCCCCTCTGGGCACCCCCAAAGAGTGGGCGAGCAGCCCCTGGGCACCCCCAAAGAGCAGGCGCATCCCCTGGGCACCCCAAAAATCGGGTGAACAGCTACTGGGGACCCCAAAGAGCAGGGGAGCACCCCCTGGGCACCCCAAAAAGTGGGGTGCATCCCCTGGGCATCACTTTAGAACAGGGCACGCAGCTCCGGACACTGTGGGGATCGGGGTGCAGAGCCCTGGAAAATTTGGGGAGCAAGGGGGGAGACACACACAGCCTCCCCTCTCCTTCCCCCCAGCCCCTCCATAGAGAAAAGGGGGTGGGGGGTTTTGGGGTGCTAACGGGGACGGGGGGGGTTGTCTCTTGCTGTTGCAGGGACCGGACTTTTGGTTGTGGGGTGACGCCACCCACCTGTGACCCCCCCGAGACCCCCGGTCCCCCCATTTTTCGGGGCCACCATGCAGGAGAACTACGAGAACGTGATTTCCTTGGGTAAGGGGCATGGAGGGACCCCGGGATGTCCCAGTTTTGGGGGGGGGGGGGGCGTTGGGGTCATTTTGGGGGTCCCCAGTGCCATTGTCACCCCATGTGTAGGTTGGGGCGCCCCCAGCCCCATGGCACACTGCCACGATTTTGGGGGGGGGGGCCACAAGCATCCCATGGACTCAGGGTGGGTTTTGGGGGTCGGGTACCCCATGCTGCCTCAGTTTCCCTCACCACGGTGAATTGGAGCTGGCGGAAGCATATTTTGCCCAAACATGGAGCATTTCATCCCAAAACAGAGGGTCTCTTGGTTGGGGGGGGGTGGGGGGGGTGGGGGGGGTGGAAATGGGGGTGATGGAGCCCATCACCGGGGCGTCTGGGCGCCTGAGGACCAACCTTCTTCCCGGCAGCGGAGGAGATCGCCATCAGCTGGCCCCGCATCACCGCCTTCGCCGAGTCCCACCGGAGGCGAGGGCTGGTGTCGGGTAAGTCTTGGGGTTCAGGGGGGACATCCCCCCGCAAAATTTGGGTGAATCCCTTTGGTTTTTGGAGACCCGTCAAAATCGGGTGAATTCCTTTGGTTTTTGGGCAGCGCCCAAATTTGGGTGAATTCTGTCGGTTTTTGGGGACCCCTCAGAATTGGGTGAACTCCTTAGGTTTTTGGGGGGACCCCAAATTCGGGTGAATTCCTTGGGTTGTTGGGGACCTCCAAATTGGGGTGGATTCTTTAGGTTTTAGGGGATGCCCCAAATTTGGGTGAATCCCTTAGGTACTGAAGACCCCTGAAATTGGGTGAATTCTTTAGGTTTTTGGGGATGCCTCAAAATTGGGTGAATTCTTTAGGTTTTGGAGACCCCCCCCCAAATTTGGGTGAATTCCTTGGGTTGTTGGCGACCTCCAAAGTTCGGTGAATCCCTTAGGTTTTGAAGACCCCCCCAAATCTGGGTGAATCCCTTAGGTTTTTGGAGACATCCCCCCCCCCCCCCCAATTTGGATGAATTGGGGGCCCCTCAAATTTAGGTGAATCCCTTAGGATTTGGGGGGGGACACCCCACCTCCACCCCCCAAATTTGGGTGAATTCCTCAGGTTTTTGGGGGGTCTAACGGTGGTTTTTCCAGGCGTGGAAGCAGAGGGTGAGCAGGGTCAACCGGAACCCACCCAGATCCAACCTTCGGCGGGGGCCGGCTCCAGCGATGGGGGGGTGAACCCCGATTTACGCCGTCAGTTGGGCCTGATCCTGCAAACGGCCGGCAGGAGCCAAGTGGAGAAGATGTTGCGGGAGCTGGTGCGGGAGCAGGGGCAGGGGGGGAAGCGCCGGAGCCGCAAGAAAACACCCAAGGATGGAGGTAAATTTGAGGGGAAACACCACCCCACCCACCCCCCCTCCCCGAGACCCTCCCCAAGACCCCTCTCGTTTTGGGGAGCACCCCATGGGAAGTGAGGTGGGGGCAGGTTTTGGGGTTCGGTGCTGGTTTTTCAGAGAATCATGGAATGGTTTGGGTTGGAAGGGACCTTTGAAGGTCATCTACTCCACGACCAAGGACATCTTCAACCACATCAGGTTGCTCAAAGCCCCGTCCGTAGCATCACAGAAGGGTTTGGGTTGGAAGGGACCTTTGAAGGTCATCTACTCCACGACCAAGGACATCTTCAACCACATCAGGTTGCTCAAAGCCCCGTCCGTAGCATCACAGAAGGGTTTGGGTTGGAAGGGACCTTTGAAGGTCATCTACTCCATGACCAAGGACATCTTCAACCAGACCAGGTTGCTCAAAGCCCCGTCCAACCTGACCTTGAACACTTCCAGGGACGGGGAGACATCTCCAACCTCTTTGGGCAACCTCTTCTGGTGTCTCACCACCCTCAGCGTAAAGAATTTCTTCCTTAAACCAAAATTTCCCCTTTTTTAGCTTAAAACCCTTCCCCCCTTGGCCTAGCGCTCCGGGCCCTATCCAAAACTCGGTCCCCGGAAGGACTGCGAGGCCACCGCGAGCTCTCCCCGGAGCCTCCTCTTCTCCAGGCTGACCGACCCCAACTCTCTCAGCCTGGCCTCGCAGCGGAGGCCTCCCAGCCCTCCGATCGGCTTCCTGGCCTCCTCCGGCCTCGCTCCAACAGCTCCGGGGCCTCCTCGCTCCCGAGGAGCCCCGGCTGCCGTGCTCCAGGCGGGCTCTCGCCGGAGCAGAAGGGGGAGCGTCACCTCCCTCGGCCTGCCGGCCACGCTTCTGCTGCCGCGGCCCGGGAGAGGGTCGGCTTTCGGGGCTGCCGGCGCACGTTTGCCGCCTCCCGTCCGCTTTTTCATCCGCCGAGTCCTTCTCCGCTCTCCAGCCCTTCATCCCCCAGCCCGGCTCCGCGTTCGGGATCGCCCCGAGCCGGGCGCAGGACCTCGCACGTGGCCTGGTTGAACCTCGGGAGGTTCGCCCGGGCCCACCTCTCCAGCCTCTCCAGGTCCCTCTGGATGGGTCCCGTCCCTCTCGAGCATCAACCACCCCGCTCAGCTTGGGGGCACCCCCACACTGGCCCTCGATCCCACCACCTATGTGGGCGATGAAGATACTGGTCCCAGTAAGGACCCTTGAGGGCCACCACTCGTCACTGGTCTCCATCCGGCCACGGAGCCGTTGACCACGACTCTTTGGATCCCCCCAATTCCCGATCCACCGAATGGTCCATCCATCAACTCCATCCAACTGGGAGAGGAGGGCGTTGTGGAGGACCATGTCGAAGGGACGATGGTGGCACGTGTCATTGATGAAGAAACGGGACAGTACTGGTCCCAGTAAGGACCCCTGAGGGCCACCACTCATCACTGGTCTCCATCCGGCCACGGAGCCGTTGACCACAACTCTTTGGATCCCCCTCAATTCCTGATCCACCAAACGGTCCACCCATCAACTCCGTCTCTCTCCAACTGGGAGAGAAGGACGTTGTGGGGGACCATGTCGAAGGCCTTCCAGAAGTCCGGATAGATGATGTTTCCCATGTTGGGGGGCTTAAAAATAATTTTGGGGGGTGTTGTGCCGGGAGGGGCTCATGGTTTCTCGCTACGGTGCAGGTGCCGGCGCCGGGAGCGGGACGGAGGAGGATTCAGCACTGCGGGACGGCGAGGAGACGGCGCTGGAGGATGCCGATCAGCACCAAAGCGGGGGTCAGGCAGGTGAAACCCCTGCCGCCGGTAAAGGGAACGCGGGCAAGAAGGGCGGCGCGGCATCGCCGGCATCCCGGGGTGGTTGTGCCGAATGCGGGATGCGGAACCGGTCGCAGAGTCCGGTAAAGCCGCGGCGGTGCACCGAGTGCGGGCGGCGATGTCGGCAATCGGCCCGGCAGCCGGAGCGCGGTGGGGAGAAGCCGCACCGGTGCGGTGACTGTGGCAAAGGCTTCAGCCGAGGGTCCAACCTTGCCCAGCACCGGCGTATCCACACTGGTGAACGGCCTCACCGTTGTGGTGATTGCGGCAAAGGCTTCATCCAGCGCTCCGACCTGGAGCGGCACCGGCGGATTCACACTGGCGAACGGCCGTACCCTTGCGGCGACTGTGGCAAACGATTCAGCGTCAGCTCCCACCTCGACCGGCATCGCCGTACCCATGCCGGTGGACCCGGTCCACCCGCCCAACCCCGTGCCCGTCCTCGACCGCCTCCACCGGAGGGGTCACCGGCTCCTCACCGCTGCCCCGAATGCGGTAAGAGCTTCGCCCAACGCTCCGCTTTAGCCAAACACCGTAAGACCCACAGCGGCGAACGGCCTCACCGCTGTGGCGATTGCGGTAAGAGCTTCAGCCGAGGCTCCAACCTTACCCAACACCGGCGCATCCATACCGGCGAACGGCCGTTTGCTTGCGGCGACTGCGGCAAAAGTTTCATCCAACGCTCCGACCTGGAACGGCATCAACGGGTACACACTGGCGAACGACCCTATACCTGTGCCGAATGCGGTAAGAGCTTCAGCGTCAGCTCCCACCTCGACCGGCACCAGAAGATCCACGCGGCCGAACGGGCATCCTACCGTTGCCCCGAACATCTAGCCGGCTTCTTGGCCGCTCACCGACACGGTCGCCTCTTCCAATGCGCCCAATGCGGGCGATGTTTCAGTCAAGGCGCCGCGTTGCTCAAGCATCAACGTGCCCACGGTGCCGGAGGAACCGGGGGGCAGCCCCCCAAGTGCCCGGATTGTGGGAAGAACCGGGGTGGCACGGTAGGGTTACGTCCCCGCGGTCAGCAATGTATGGATTGCGGGAGGGAATCGGATACCGGCGACAGTGAAACGGCACCGGCGGTACCGCCGGAGAAACCCTATAAGTGCGGGGAATGCGGGAAGGGTTTTGGGCAACGTTCGGCGCTGGTTAAACACCGGCGTATCCATACCGGAGAGAAACCCTACGCCTGCGGGGATTGCGGGAAGGGTTTCATCCAGAAGTCGGACCTGACCATCCATTCGCCGGA
>NW_026113988.1:0-23557 GCF_018139145.2 Gymnogyps californianus | reverse complement strand
TCTCACTACAGCCTGCCATTAAAAAAAAATCTGGTCGTCCCCTGTGTCTCTGCATAGCGCTACAGAAATAACTCGCCTTGCCTGCTACATATACGGCTCCTTGCTCTGAAATGGCCTGTACACCCTTGGCCCACAAAGTCCAGGCTTATCAATGTGTTAGCCTTAGAATCTTATTGTTGTTGTTCTGCTGACTATCACCGCTATGGCCCCAGGCAGAGCAGCTCCAACCCAGACACAAGCATGCACAGACCAACACTGCACACAAACAAGACAAACGGCATGACCCAGAGACATAAAAAAGCTCTAAGAAGAATGACTCCTGGATGAGAGAGGTCATCGGGCGAGAAGACCTAGGAGGCCGTGAAGAAGAATCTATGGCAGCCCGAAAAGAATCAAACGCTGTGGCCCGTGGCAAAAAGATACGGCCACAACGGAAATGAAGCGCGCGCAAGCAGACTTGCTTAAAGACCTAGAGAACGTAGGGATGCAGGGAAGAAGTCCCAGAAAAGGTGTCCGTGAAAACAGACCGCTCAAGATCAGAGATGCTGACGCAGCCTGGAACGCCACCGCAAAAGGGGACCGACTGGAAGCTCCCACGACGCAAGACCTATCCACGCTTTAAGCTTGTCACGCAAGAAAAGAAGCACCCGATCGGCACTATGCCAATCGGCACAGGCACTCGAGACCCTAGGGACGGCGCCTGAGGCGCGTGCTGCGCTCCTTGAGCGCAAAGAGCGATGAGGACATCGAGACCCGAGGAAGGTCTAAGACACAGAAGACAGACTACACAAACACCACAACAACACAGACAAAGGCTGGAACTGCCCTGCCCGGCACAAGATAGCGTCTGCCAAAGAGTAACCCGCTTCCCCTTACCTGCCCAAAGGGAACTGTTCCTGGACAGCCCTCTCCCCTACACTAACTTTAAAACCCCTCCCTGCAGTTCCCAGCCTCGTCCCCTCCCCACAGGGCCCCCTCCCAAACACCAGTCCCTCAACTTAGCTTTCAGAGGGCCAGCGGTCTGAATCCATCCTCAACAAAAAACACATCAGCAAACCAGGACATTCCTGCAGTCGCCACGTTCCTCTTTCATCATCTGCAAAAGAACCAGTGCCAGCAGTAAGCATGGTGCCAGTCACAGACCTCTTCCACAACACCCTCCTCTTCAACAGGAATGTGGCCTTCTGCTCACCTGCTCTGCAGGAATTCCAGTCTCGGACGCTGTGGCCGTCATCGCTCGTGGTACCTAAGACACCAAAAGACAGAAGACTACCATTGCGCTTGGAGAAGTCACCGGCCCCGTGCTCCTCCTCGCTACTACCCCAGCTCACCTCAAATGCTCATCCAATTCCAAAGGCTGCCTGCAGGGCGCCTGCAAAACCAAAGAAAAATGCTTAACCGAGTTGCCATATAGTACTTTGCATTAGACACTGACCCCGGCCAACAGCCACCTCTCATTCTAGAGCCGCTCATCACCATGCAGCTTCACCCCTCCGAGTCCACTTGCGGCACCTGAAAAAAAACCTCATCTGACATTCAGCCCCGCATATTGAGACGCAGAGGCCCGGACGGTTTACGCCACGTCTCTTGCAACTCTGTTGTACCTCCCGTCGGCTGCCGGGACACTAAAACAGAACAGACCTCATCAACATCCAAATCCAACTGCAAAACCCATCTGAGAAAGGCTGACGAACCCTCCTCCCTTTCCCAGCCATCCCCCAGTCTCAAAACTTTACAAACCCCTTCTCTCCTGAACTGTCTGGGAAGGAACCCCACTGCTTCCCGACAGCTCCTGCCCTGTATTTGCACCCCTGAACGCCCCGCATCGGCCGCGCCTCAGGAGCTGCTCTTCTCAGCCGCACCCTGCATTCTGCGGCCACCTCCTATCTTACACCTTCCCACTGACTCTGGGCTTCGCTACAAGCCCACAACACAAGTGAAGTCCCAATGCTTATAATCCTCAAGAGGCCTGCCGCAAGCTGCAAAGGTTCTAGGGACAACACAGTTCTCTGTGGGCAATCGGGAAAGGCAATGAGCGGGCCCATACCCTGACAGATGCCACGCCTTGTGTCCCTACCGCTTTCCTTGAAAAATGCCAAAACTCCATCCACAGGTGCATACAAGATGCTCACCCTAACACCTGCTAGATGATCTCACCATCAATCTTATTAAGAGAGATGATATCACCAACTCACACAGTACACACCAAACCGATGAAGAAAACAAGGTTCCATCTTCAATAAAGTCAAGAAATCCAGGAAAACGCAAGGCACCTAGAATTAAAAAAAACAACATACTATTAAACCATCTTGCCACCCCTGAACACTCAATACAAAATTACTGACCAAAAAAAACCCAAACCCTGCAGACAAGTGTACTTTCTACTATATATGCTGCTGAACTTTGGCTGGTCCCAATGCTCTTACCTCAAACAGACACCTCTGCCCCTCTAAATGTCAAAACGCATCTGCCCAAACAGCTTAAACAGCTCAAAAGCTGCAAAGGACTGAAGGAACAGCAGAGCACCAACACCCCAGAAGCCCAGGAACAGAATGAGCTCCTGGAGCAGAGGCTGTGGCTTATATACCCTGGGCCCCGCCCACCACCCTTCCCACAATCCCCTGGGAAAGGGGCGGGGCCAACCACCAGACAACATGGAGGCAGCCAGAGGAGCAGGAGGGAGTTTTCTCATCTGCCTTCAGTTTACGGCGTGCAAAGCGCTGAGCAGAGAAAGCGACCCTTACTGAAAATGACGATACCTGCTCTTTTACTGCAACTCTGTCTACATTGCATCAGCAATGTGACCGGGTAGGGAATTAGAGTTAATTTTTCTGGAGCATAGATAGATGTCCTACTAAGCTATGTAAGAAAGTAGTTTGTTAAATACAATAACAATATTGTTATCAAAAATGATGTGCTTTAGTTTCCTATAAAAAAAAACCAAAAATGCTATGGGGTTACACTTAATTTCTAGCAAGACCCCATATGCTACCTAAATTCTACCAGAACTGCCTTCTGGATAGGACCGAATGACAAAACAGAATTAGATCCCGAAAGAATCCCTTCTCAAAAATATCTCCGGTTGCAAAGTAAATTATTTACTGTAAGTCGCCAACGATTCAGAGTCACCTTGGCGGTCTCTCTGACCGACTCCCTTAACCGAACTAGATGAGTCCCCAAGGACAGAAAACACCAAAAAAACATGGAAAAACAAGAAATGTATCAGACACTGTAGGAAGCAGCAGCAGCCTAATTAACACCTGAGTAGCTAGACCAAAAATAAATTGCAAAACAGAACAAAAACCACCACGGGAGATGTGTCCGTAAAAATAGATGAAGGCTATCGCCTTCTCTGAAAAACTCAAGACAAGATCTGAGCTGACGATAGACATCTTTGGGGTACCAGCTATCCAAATAGAAACAGACTGTAAGATGGAAAACAAAAAGACTGCTCCGGAGCACAAAGATGGCTTTGGGAAAAGTTCTGACAGAACAAGAGGCATCGTCACAGGGATTAGAGGGATCCCAAAGGGGCCAGAGACCAAAGAAGTCTTGGGGATGCAATGAGCTCAAAGGGAATTGAACAAAGTACAGGTGTCCTCAGGGGACCGGGGACCAAATGGAGGCGCACCAGAGATGAGAGGACAGAAAGACTGACCAGGGTAACAGATGTGGACTTAGGAAGGGTTCTGAGGGGAAGAGAGGGGTGCAAAGCACCCTCCCAAGCTAAAATGGGGCTCTAGAGCATAGGAGATGTCTCACGAGAGCTCGGCAAAGGGAGCGGAGGAGTCCCGAGGGGGCCTGAGAGACCAAAGAAGCCTCAGAGATAACAGTGAGGAGCTCTGAAGGGGATTTCAACAAAGTACAGATGTTGTCACGGGGCTGGGGGCTGAACAAAGGCATCCTAAATGGCAAAGAGTAAGATAAGAGTGCTCTGAAGAGCACAAAAAAATAAAATCAAAAGGGAGCTAAAGTGCTACAAAAGTGCTGTGGGGTACAAGAAAGGACTCGGAAGACACTGTTATAGAGAGTAGAGGAATTAGGAGGGGGCAGGGTAAGAAAAGAAGTCTTGGAGACACCACGAGGGCCTTGGAGTCTCAGGAGGGTGTCTAGGCAAACTACAGACCACTGGGTGAGAGAGGGACCAAATGGAGACACCCTCGATGGCAAAGAGAAAGACAAAGGAGCGCTGCGTAGCAAAGAAAGAAGGGACGCTTTCATGGAACAAGAGAGATAGAAGGGGAGATAAAGTGCTCCAAGGTGCTGTGGAGACCGAGGAGGGTCTCGGGAGGCATCGTAACTGTGAGGAGAGGGTTGTTGAGGGGGGCCGATGGGCAAAAGAAGGCTTAGGGACAACAAGGAGGAACTCAGGTGATCATCCGAGCAGAGTACACATAGTCTCTGGTGGCCGGGGACTGAACACGGGAATCCTAGACAGCGTAGAGGAACAAATGAGTGTTCTGCGGCTCAAAGATGGCCCCACCTAAAGTGCTACAATGTGGATGTGGAGCACGAGGAAGGTCTTGGGAGGTATTGTGACTGGGAGAAGAAATGTCCCGAGGGAGCCAGAGAGACAGAAAAAGGATTGGAGATATGGCGATTAAATCCAGAGGGGATCTGCACCGAGTAACCGTGTCATCGGAGGGCCAGGGAATGAATAGAGGCACGGCTAGAGGGAAGGGAGGACGGAATGACCGGGCTGGGTCACAGATATGGACTCAGGAAGTCCTCTGAGGGAACGAGAGGGATGTGAGGTCTGCTACAAAGCTAAAAGTGTGCTAAGGGTGACCTCGAAGGCATCGATAGGCATCGTGACACCATTACAGGGGTCCCGATTGGGCCAAAGGCAGCTCAGGGACACAAGGAGGAAGTCTGGAGGGGTTTTGAACACAGCATGGATGTCATCGGGAGGCTGGGGACCAAATGGAGGCACCCTAGATGGCAGAGGGGACGCTCAGAGTGCTCTGAGGGACAAACAAAGCCGAGGACAGGTTTCTGAGGGACCGCGAGAGGATCAAAGTCCGCTACAGAGCTCAAACAGGGCTGTGGTACACAAGGAAGGCATCTGAGGAGGCACGATGACTGGGAGCAGAGGGGTCGTGAAAGGCTCGGAGGGATAAGAGAGATCGAAAGGGAGGCAAAGCGCTACCAAAATGCTGTGGAGCGCAAGGAAAGTCTCGGGAGGCATCCTAGCTAGCATAGAGGAGAAAAAGAATGCGCTTATTTGGGAACGGAGAGCTTGGGAGAGGCGCGATTGCAACAAAATGAGTCCAAAGGGGGCTCACGGAGCTAAAAGTGTGCTGCAGGGAACATCGAAGACCTCGGGAAGCATCGTGACAGTAGCAGAGGGGTTCCGAGAGGGACAGACAAAAGAAGGCTCGAGGACATGATGAAGTAGTCCAGAGGGGATTTGAACAGACTACCGATGTCCTCAGGGGACCAGGGACTGAACAGAGGTATCCTAGCTAGCATAGAGGACAACAAGAGCGTCCCAGAGATGAAAGGTGGCATCAGGAAAGGTTCTCGGGGAGGGAGAAGAGCGCAAAGTGCGCTACAGAGCCAAAAGAGGGGCTGTGGGGCACGAGGATGGCGTCGGGAGGCACGATGACGGCAGCAGAAGGGGTGCTGAGAGTGAAAGAGAGACAGAAGGCAGCTCTGGGACAGAATGCAAAACTCAAGAAGGTGTCCCGCAATGTACAGATGTCCTCAGGGGACGAGCGACTGAATGGAGACATCCTAGATGGCAGCGAACAAGGTAAGAGAGCTCTGGGGCACAGAGCAAGCCTGAGGAAGGGTTCTGGTTGAATAAGAGAGATACAAGGAGGGCTGCAGAGCTCCAAGGGTGCCATGGGGCACAAGGACAGTCTCGGGAAGTGTCGTGATGGGAACGAGAGGGCCCCAGGGGGGACAGAGACAAAGTATTGCTGACACAATGAGGTGCTCGGGAAGGGATCTGAACAGAGTACAGATGTCCTCAGGGGACCGGGGACCAAACGGAGGCATCCGACATGGCGAGGGGAAGGCAAGAGTGCTCTGGGGCACAATGAAAGCCGAGGAAGAGTTGTGTCTGAATAAGAAAGATACAAAGCCTGCTGCAGAACTAAAGGATGGCTGTGGAACACAAGCACGCTCACAGGAAGCATCGTGACAGGAATAGAGGGGCGCTGAGGTGGCCAGAGAGACAGATGGTGGCTCGAGGACCATCAAAGGTACTCAGGAGGGGATTTGAACAGAGCACAAATGTCGTGAGGGAGACGCTGACCCACTGGAGGCAAGCGAGATGGAGGAGAGGACAAAAAGACCGCTCTGAGGACGAGGAGATGTTCTGACAAACCAAGAGGGGTACAAATTATTCTCCCGAGATAAAAGCGTGCCGAGGAGACCCTCTAAAGCCTCGGGATGAACCGAGGGAAAAGGAAAAAAATAAGATGCAAAGAAAACTTAAAAAGCAACAGGGTATGTGACAAACAAAGAATTAAAAAAGAGGGATAGACAGCTTGATAAAAGTAGACATAGGGAAAAAATGAAAAATGAAGGCATTAAAGGAGAAAAAACTAAAAAATAGGGACAACAAACTAAATAAACAGAGACATAGAAAGAAAACTGAAAAATAAAGACAGTGAACTGGATAAAAGTAGATATAGAAAAAAATGTAAAAGCAATGTGACACAGGACACAGAGGAAATAATAAAAAATAGGGTTAGGCATCTTGATAAAAGTAAACATAGAAGGAAAATTCTTGAAGTGACAACATAGAGGACAGATAGGAAAAAAGTAAATAATAGAGATAGAAAAATGCATAAAAGTGAAGATAGAAACAAGAATTCACACATGAAAACATTGAGAGGAAAAAATTAAAAAATACCAAAGAAACCTGAATAGAGGGAGACATAGAAAGAAAAATTTTAAAGCGACTGGGTACAGGACAGACTAGAATGAATTAAAAAGTAAAGACGGCAAACTGGGTAAAAATAGATGAGGAAAGAAAATTTAAAAGCGATGGGGTACAGGACAGACAGGAAAAGTTTAAAAAATAGAACGGAAGTTTAGAAGCGACGGGGCACAGGACAGAGAGGAAAAAATTAAAAAAAGATAGTGAACTGGCTAAAAGTAGACATAGAAAGAAAATTTTAAAAGCGACAGGGTACGTGACAGACAGGAAATAAAAAATAGCAAGGCAGCTTCATAACAGTAGACATAGCATTGTGGTTTAACCTCGGCTGGCAACTAAGCACCATACAGCTGCTTGCTCACTCCCTCACAGTGGGATGGGGGGAGAATTGGAAGGGTAAATGTGAGAAAGTAGCTCATAAGTTGACATAAAAACAGTTTAATAATTAATAAGAAATTAAAAAAAAAAAGGCAGGGGGGAACCAACAAAGAGAGAGGAAAATAAAACCCAAGAAAAACAAGCAGTGCAAATGAAAACAATTGCTTACCACCGACCACCCGATGACCACCCAGTTCTGAGCAACCCCTCCCCCCCCCCCCCCCCCAACCTCCACCCCCAGTTTTATTGCTGAGCATGATGTCATACGGTCTGGAATATCCCTTTGGGCAGCTGGGGTCAGCTGTCCCGGCTGTGTCCCCTCCCAACTCCTTGCGCACCCCCAGCCTGCTCGCTGGTGGGGCAGGGTGAGGAGCAGAAAAGCCCTTGGCGCTGTGCGAGCGCTGCTCAGCGATAACTAACACATCCCTGTGTTATCAACACTGTTTTCAGTACAAATCCAAAATGTAGCCCCGTACCACCTACGATGAAGAAAACTAACTCTATCCCATCCAAAACCA
This sequence comes from Gymnogyps californianus, assembly GCF_018139145.2. Taxonomy (NCBI): domain Eukaryota; kingdom Metazoa; phylum Chordata; class Aves; order Accipitriformes; family Cathartidae; genus Gymnogyps; species Gymnogyps californianus. The sequence goes on along the minus strand of NW_026113988.1, from coordinate 15,769 downwards.
CACGCAGAAATAAAATTTTAAAAGTGAAGTGGTACAGGAAACACAAGAAACAATTAAAAAATGGGGACAGAAAAGTAGATAAATGGAGACATAGAAAGAAAATTTAAAAAGGGGTGGGGTACAGGAAGAAAGCCAGGAAAATAATAAAAAAATAGGGACAGCAAACAATAAATGTTGACATAGCAAATGTAATAAGCGATGGCATTAAGGAAAGACGAGAAAAAAATTAAAAATAAGGATAAGGTAAAAAATAGAGACACACATGGAAATATAATCTTAAAAGTGACAGGGCACACGACAGGAATAAATTAAAAAATATGAACAGAGAGTTTCATAAAAGTAGACATAGAATGAAAATTGAAAAAGCAAAAGGGTTCAGGACAGACAGGAAAAAAATAAAAAATAAAGACAGTGAATTGGTTAAAGGAGACACAGAAAGAAAATGTGACAAAGTGGATAAATATCACCAAAGTGGATAAACTTAGACATAGCAAGAAAATTGGAGCGACAGGGTACAGGACAGACAGGAGAGAATTAGAAAATGAAGACAGTGAACTGGATAAAAGTAGCCATAGAAGCAAAATTTAAAATTGATGGCGTATAGGATAGACAGGAACAAATTTAAAAAAGGAGGACAGGAAACTAAATAAATGGAGGCATAGAAAGAAAATTTTTAAAGCAACTGGGTACAGGACAGAGAGAGAGAGGAAGTAATAAATAGGGACAGGGAATCGGATAGAGGGAGACAGAAATGTTAAAAAGGGACAGGCTACAAGAAACACAGGAAAGAATTAAAAAATAGGAACAGGGATGAGAACAGAAGGAAACATTGAAAGAAAATATAAAAAGTGACAGGGTATAAGGAAAAAGGGAGAAATTAAAATTTAGGGAAAAGAAGCGGGATAAAGGGAATTGTTGAAAGAGAAATTAAATAGTGATGGGGTACAAGAAATATAGGGAGGAATTAAACAATCCAGAAAAGGAGCCTGATAGAGGGCGACGTAGAAGGAATTTTAAAAAGCAACTGAGTACAAGAAACATGGATAAGAATTAAAACACAGGGACAGGGAGATGGATAGAGGACAATGTAGAAAGAAAATTTAAACAGTGATCAGGTACAGGAAACACAGGCATATTAAAAGAACAGGGACAGGGAGATGGATAGAAGGAACCATAATAAGAAAATTGTCAAAGCAACGGGGTACAAGAAACACAGGAAATACTTAAAAAACAGGGACAGGGAGATGGATAGAAGGAAACGCAGAAAGAAAATGTAAAAAGTGATGGGGTACAGGACAGAGAGGGTGCCAGAGAGAGGGAAACGTAGGAAGAGAAATTAAAATGCAACAGGGTACCAGAAACACAGGAAAGCATTAAAAAAATAGGGAGAGGGAGCCGCAGAGAGAGAAACGTAGGAAAAAATTAATAGATGAAGTGGTACAGGGCAGAGTTGGCAGAAGAGAACAAGTTTTGGGGAGCCGGACAGGCAGGTGGGCAGGCAGAGATCCAGGGAAGGGCGGCGGAGATGGACCGGGACGCACACGAGACAATGCGCGACTCGCCACAGCTCCTGGCACCGGCAGGAGACCTTCACCGACCCAACGCTTTTCTCTGTGCCTCGGTGGCAGGTACCTACACACTCCTCTCCCACGAGGCTTCCCAGCGGCTCGCACGAGCGGCCGATGGAGGCACCGAGCTCCCAGCACCGTGTGCTGGTGGTCTGCTCTGTCGGGGACGGCTCAGAGAGATCCTTCCTTGCCACAGGGACTGGGCATGCCTTGCTGGAGGCACCTGCCTGCGGGACCCCCTTGGATTCCCTCCTCAGCCAGTTCCCCTTCCTCAGTTCCCTCAGGCAGGTGTGCCTGGGCAGACCCTTCCCCGGCTAAAGGGAGGAATTAAAAAACAGGGACAGTGAGCTGGATAAAGAGAGACACAGAAATAAAATTTAAAAAGCGACGGGGTACAGGACAGACAGGAAAACATTAAGAAATAAAGACAGGGAGATGGATAGGGGGATACATAGAAAGAGACTAGAAAGCGGCAGGATACAGGAGACACAGGAAAGAATTTAAAAATAGGGAGAGGGAGGAAGATAGAGGGAGAAATAGAAGGAAAATTCAAAAAGCTATGGGGTACAAGTCACACAGACTCAAATTAAAAAAATAAGGCCAGGGAGCTGGAGAGAGAGAGAGACATATGTATAAAGAAAATTTTAAAACCGACGGGGTAAAGGAAAGAGCAAGAAGAAATAAAAAAGGGAGCCAGATAGAGGGAGGCATAGCAAGTTTGAAAAGCGATGGGGTACAGAGCAGAGGGAGTGTCCTGGTTTTGGCTGGAATAAAGTTAAACTTCTTCTTAGTAGCTGCTATAGTGCTGTGTTTTGGATTTAGGATGAGAATAATGTTGATAACACACTGATGTTTTAGTTGTTGCTAAGCAGTGTTTATATTAAGTCAAGGATTTTTCAGCTTCTCATACTGCCCTGCCAGCGGAGGCTGGGAGTGCACAAGAAGCTGGGAGGGGACACAGCAAGGGCAGTTGACCCAAACAAGCCAAAGGATATTCCACACCATATGATGTCATGCCCAGTACATAAACTGGGGAAGTTGGCCAGGGGACACCGCGGCTCAGAGATTGGCTGGGCACCGGTCAGCAGGTGGTGAGCAATTCTATTGTGCATCACTTGTTTTGTATATTCTATTATTTTTTTCCCCCTTCCTTTTCTGTCCTATTAAACTGTCTTTATCTCAGCCCATGAGTTTTCCTCCCTCCTGCCCCCCCTCCAATTCTCTCCTCCATCCCACGGAGGGGCGGGGGCGGGGGGGAGGACAGGCAAGCAAGCGAGCGAGCGGCTGTGTGGTGCCTAGTTACTGGCTGGGGTCAAACCATGACAGGGAGATATTAAAAAATAGGGTCAGGGAGCCAGATAGGGGGAGACATAGAAATTACATTTTTAAAGTAATGGGGTACAAGGCAGTGCAAAAAACCTAAATAATAGGGAGAGGGAGCTGGTTAGAGGGAGACACAGAAAAAATTTAAAAGGCAATGGGGTACTGGGCAGAGTTGGCAGAAGAATAGCTTTTCAGGAGCCATACAGGGAGGTGGGCAGGCAGAGAGTAAGATGGAGGAATGGAGGCAGGCAGACATCTGGAGAAGGGTGGCAGAGATGGGCCAGGATGCAGAGGAGAGGATGTGTGACTCACCACAGCTCCTGGTGCTGGCAGGAGACCTTCACCACCCCGACGCTTCTGTCTCTGCCCTTTCCTCCTCTGCAGTGCCACCTGCCCGACCCTCGCCCACTCAGCAGCACACAGCAGAGGCCTTGATGCTCCTCATCTGGAAGAATTCCTCAATACATGGCAGCTCACACACATAGTCAACAGAGGCACCGAGCTCCCAGCACTACATGCTGGTGGTCTGCTCTGTTGGGGATGGCTCGGAGGGATCCTTCATCGCCGCAGGGACTGCCTGTTCCTTGCTGGAGGCAGCTGCCTGTGCGGGACCCCCTTGGATTCCCTCCTCAGCCAGTTCCCCTTCCTCAGCTCCCTCAGGCAGCCATGCCCAGGCAGCCCCCTCTCCAGCTAGAGCCCCTTCCCACAGCAGGGCCAGCCCCATCCTCAGCCTCACTGGCCACACCTGGGGCTGCCCCAGCTCCAGCCCCAGCTGGGGCCCATCGGGAACAGGGGCCATTGCCAAAGCCCCACAGCACATCACCCCCTGCCCTGCTCCTGTCCACAGCCAGGAGCTCTGCACCCAGGGGCTGCAAACACAGCCAGGGGCACAGAGGAGGCAGGAAAAGTTTATGCCTTAAGGCACATAAGAAATCCCGGCAGTGAGTTGGCTACAAGGCTCAGTGCCCAAAGGCAGCAGGACAGAGGGAGAAAAGGGAAGAGAAAAGACAGAGGGACATAGAGGTGTGGGACAGGGAAGCTAGAAAATGGGATGCTGTGAACAAGAGAGGGACAGGGAGCAGGACAACTGTGTAGACAGAGGAGAGTGGAGAGATTGCGCAAGAAAACAGGGTCAGAGAGATGGAGGACTAAATAAGAGAGACGGGGAGCAGGAGAGGGAGGCAGAAGGGACCAGCAGGACAACAAGACAGAGAAAAGACAAGGGACGGGGAAAAACTCTACAGTGAAAGGGGAAAAGAAACATAGGCGAGAAATAAAAGATAGAAACAGGGAGCCGGATAGAGGTAGACATAGACAGAAAATTTCGAAAGGCAACAGGATACAAGAAACATAGGCGAGAACTAACAAATGGGGACAGGGAGATAGAAAAGGGAGATGGAGAAAGAAAATGTAAAAAGTGACGGGGTACCCGACAGAGAGGGAAGAATTAAGACTTAGAGACAGGGGGATGGATAGAGGGAGACGTGGGAAGGAAATTTTGAAAGCTACAGGATACAAGAATCATACACAAGAATTAAAAAATATGTACACCGAGCTGCATAGACGGAGACGTAGGAAGAAAATCTGAAAAGCGACTGGGTTCAAGAAACATATGCAAGAATTAAAAAAATAGGGATGGAGAGGTAGAAAGAAAGTTTCAAAGCAATGGGCTATAAGAAACATAGGCAAGAATTAAAAAATAGGGACAGGGAGCCTGATAGAAGGAAACTGGTGGGGTGACCTTGGCTGCCCACCAAGCCGTTCTATCACTCCCCCTTCTCAACAAGACGGGGAGAAAATACAACAAAAAAGCTTGTGGGTCGAGATAAGGACAAAGAGATCACTCCCCAATTACTGTCACAGGCAAAACAGCCTTGACTTGGGGAAATTAATTTATTGTCAATCAAAATCAGAGTAGGATCATGAGAAATAAGAACAAGTCTAAAAAACACCTTCCCCCACCCCTCTCTTTTTTTTTTCTGGGGCTCATCTTCACTCCTGACTTCTCCACCTCCTCCCCCCGAGCAGCGCAGGGGGACAGGGAGCAGGGGTTGCACTCAGTTCATCACGTGTTGTCTCTGCTGCTCCTTCCTCCTCATGCTCCTCTTCTGCTCCAGCGTGGGGTCCCTCCCATGGGGCCACAGGTCCTGCCAGCAAACCTCCTCCAGCATGGGCTCCTCTCCACGGGGCCACAGCTGCTGACAGGAGCCGGCTCCAGCATGGGCTCTCCATGGGGTCACAGCTTTCTTCAGGCACATCCACCTGCTCCGATGTGGGGTCCTCCACGGGCCGCAGGTGGATGTCTGCTCCACCACGGACCTCCATGGGCTGCAGGGGAACAACCTGCCTCACCATGGTCTTCACCACAGGCTGCAGGGGAATCTCTGCTCTGGTGCCTGGAGCACCGCCTCCCTCTCCTTCTTCACTGACCTGGGTGAACAGCAGGGCTGTTTCACACTCGCATTTTCTCTATTACAGCTTCTGCGCAGCATTTTTCAGCCCTTCTTAAATACGTCATCACAGAGGCGCTACCAGCGTTGCTGATGGGCTCAGCTTTGACCAGCCACAGATCTGTCTTGGAGCTGGCTGTGCCCAACATGGGGGCAACTCCTGGTGTCTTCTCACAGAAGCCACCCCTGCAGCCCCTGCCCGCCCCCACCCTAGCTAACAAAACCTTGCTGCGTAAAGCCGACACAGCAGCGATCGGCTACAGGGCAGGTGGGGGGATTGAAAGATAGGGAAAGGGAGCCACAGAGAGAGAGGCAGAGGGGGGGGAAAACCATAGCAATGGGCTACAGGCCAGAGAGAAGGAAGAGAGAGGGAACCAGACTGAGAGAGATGGAGAAAAACAAAGAATAGCGATCGGCCGCAGAGCAGAGAGGGAGGAATTAAAAAAAAAGGACAGTGAGGTGGACAGAGAGAGACTGAGAAATACCAAAACCCTCAATGAGCTAAAGGGGGGAGGACTTAAAGGACAGGGAACGAGATAGAGAATGGTAAAGAGAAAAATGGGTTATGAGACAGAGGAGACAGAAGGGGGGGGGCGGTCGCGCGAACCCCACCCGGGGGCGGGGCGGGGGGGAAAACTCGCGTGGGGAAAAACTCGCGTGGGGAAAAACTCGCGTGGGGAAAAACTCGCGTGGGGAAAAACTCGCGTGGGGAAAAACTCGCGTGGGGAAAAACTCGCGTGGGGAAAAACTCGCGTGGGGAAAAACTCGCGTGGGGAAAAACTCGCGTGGGGAAAAACTCGCGTGGGGAAAAACTCGCGTGGGGAAAAACTCGCGTGGGGAAAAACTCGCGTGGGGAAAACGGGGGAAACTCGCGTGGGGAAAAACTCGCGTGGGGAAAAACTCGCGTGGGGAAAAACTCGCGTGGGGAAAAACTCGCGTGGGGAAAAACTCGCGTGGGGAAAAACTCGCGTGGGGAAAAACTCGCGTGGGGAAAAACTCGCGTGGGGAAAAACTCGCGTGGGGAAAAACTCGCGTGGGGAAAAACTCGCGTGGGGAAAAACTCGCGTGGGGAAAAACTCGCGTGGGGAAAAACTCGCGTGGGGAAAAACTCGCGTGGGGAAAAACTCGCGTGGGGAAAAACTCGCGTGGTTGGGGGGTTAACAGATAGAGAATATAGAGAAGTGTAGGTAGAAACATGTATGGGGGACCTACATCAGGACAAACACCACAAGGGCATCCACAGCACATAACTCACCTGGGATAACCCGCAACAGATAAACCACTCTGGAGTAACATCTTTTTATGATGTCTCGACTGTTACAGCTGAGAACCAAAAGAGCAGTGACACCATGAACTCTAGGAAGATGTGCTGTACTTGGGTCTTTGGAGGGAAACTGACTTTAAAAAAAAAAATAAGGAAAAAACAAAAAGATTCTTGTTGCTGATGACTTCTACTGCCAAGTACATCACCTCTGAAGAGCCACTCTGATGGGAAGTTCAATAAAATGCAATTTCTTTGAATGAGAAAGATTTCTGTTTTTGAAAATTTCTTTCCAACTGAAGTCAAAATTACACACTGTAGGGCAGTGGTCTGCAGCCCCTCAACTTAGCTGTCAGACGGCAGGGGTCTGAATCCATCCTCAGCAAAAAAACACATCAGCAAACCAGGATATTCCTGCAGTTGCCAGGCTCCTCTTCGTCACCTGCAAAAAAACCAAAACAAACCAGTGCCAGCAGTAAGCATCCTGTCGGTCGACACAGACCTCTTCCACAACACCCTCCTCCTCAAAAGCAACATGGCCTTCCGCTCACCTGCTCCGCAGGAATTCCAGTCTCGGACGCTGCGGCCATCATCGCTTGTGCCACCTAAGATACCAAAAGACAGAAAACTGCCATTGCACTTGTGAAGAATCACCAGCCCCATGCTCTTTCTTGCTACTAACTAGCTCACCTCAAACGCTCATCCAAGAAGTGAACTCCTGACACTTACAGTTTATGAGGGGCCTGCCACAAGCCGCAAAGGTTCTAGGGACAAGACAGCATTCTGCAGGCGATCGGGAACGGCAATGAGCCATCCCATACCCTGAAAGACACTACGCCTTATGTCCCTGCTGCTTTCTCGAAAAATACCAAAGCTTCATATACAGATGCAGACAAGATGCTCACCCTAACCCCTGCCAGATAATCTCACCATCAGCCCTGTTAAGAGAGATGATAGCAGCAACTTACGCAGCATACAGCAAAGCTAGTGAAGAAAACAAGATTCCATCTTCAATAAAGCCAGGAATTCCAGGAAGATGCAATGCACCTAGAATAAAGAAAACATGCATCCTATTAAACCATCATGCCACCTCTGAACACTCAAAACAAAATTACTGACCTGGAAAAAAAAAGAGCTGCATACAAGTGTACTTTCCATTATACATGCTGCTGAACCTCAACCAGTCCTGAAGTTCCTACCGCAAACAGACACCTCCGGTTCTCTAAATGTCCAAATGCATCTGCCCAAACAGCTTAGACAGCTCAAAAGCTGCAAAGCACTGAAGGAACAGCAGAGCACTGGCACCAAACAAGCCCAGGAGCAGAATGAGTTCACAGCAGGACCTGTGGCTCATATACCCCGGGCCCCGCCCACCACCCTTCCCACAGTCCCCTGGGAAAGGGGAGGGGCCAACTGCCAGAAGACATAAAGGCGGCCAGAGGAGCAGCAGGGAGTTTTCTCATCTGCCTTCAGTTCACGGCGTGCAAAGCGCTGAGCAGAGAAAGCGACCCTTACTGGAAATGACAATACCTGCTCTTTTACTGCAACTACATCTACACTGCATCAACAACGTGACTGAGTAGGTAATTAAACTTAATTTAAAATTACTTTTCTTAATCTTTAGATGGAAAAAGATAGATGTCCTACTAAGCTCTGTAAGAAAGTACTTTGTTAAATGCAATAATGGTATTATTATGAAAAATCATGTGCTTTAGTTTCCTATTAAAAACCCAAAATGCTATGGGGTTACACTTAATTTCTAGCAAGACCATGCATACTACCTAACTTCTACCAGAACTGCCTTCTGGATAGGACCGAATGACAAAGCAGAATTAGGTCACGTAAGACTCCCTTCTCAACAATATCTCCGGTTGCAAAGCAAATTATTTACTGTAAATTGCTGACGATTCAGGGTCACCTCAACAGTCTCTCCAAATGACTCCCTTAAGAGAACTAGGTGAGTCCCAAAGGACAGAGAACACCAAAAAAACATGGAAAAACAAGAAATGTATCAGACACTGTATGAAGCAGCCTAATTAACACCTGAGTAGCTAGAAGAAAAATAAATTGCAAAACAGAACAAAAACCACCACGGGAGATGTGTTGATAAAAATAGATGAAGGCGATGGTCTTCTCTGAAAAACTCAAGAGGAGATCTGAGTTGACGATAGAAATCTTTGGGGTACCAGCTACCAAATAGAAACCTACTATAAGGCAGAAAACAAAAAGACTGCTCCGGAGCACAAAGATGGCTTTGGAAAAGGTTCTGACAGAACAAGAGGCATCGTCACGGGGATTAGAGGGATCCCGAAGGGGCCAGAGAGACCAAAGAAGTCTCAGGGATGCAATGAGCTCAAAAGGGAATTGAACAAAGTACAGGTGTCCTCAGGGGACCGGGGACCGAACGGAGGTGCACCAAAGAGATGAGAGGACAGAAAGACCGACCGGGGCAATAGATGCAGACTCAGGAAGGGTTCTGAGGGGAAGAGAGGGGTGCAAAGTGCCCTCCCGAGCTAAAACGGGGCTCTAGGGCATCGGGGATCTCTCGCGAGAGCTCGGCAAAGGGAGCGGAGGAGTCCCGAGGGGGCCTGAGAGACCAAAGAAGCCTCAGAGGTAACATGAGGAGCTCTGAAGGGGATTTCAACAAAGTACAGATGTTGTCAGGGGGCCGGGGGCTGAACGAAGGCATCCTAAATGGCAAAGAGTAAGATAAGAGCACAAAAAAATAAAATCGAAAAGGAGGTAAAGCGCTGCTGGAGTGCTGTGGAGTACAAGAAAGGACTCAGATGACATTGTTATAGAGAGTAGAGGAATTAGGAGGGGGCAGGGTAAGAAAAGAAGACTTGGAGACACAGCGAGGGCCTTGGAGTCTCAGGAGGGCGTCTAGGCAAACCACAGATGACTGAGTGGGAGAGGAACCGAGTGGAGACACCCTCGATGGCAAAGAGAAAGACAAAGGAGCGCTGCGTAGCAAAGAAAGAAGGGACGCTTTCATGGAACAAGAGAGATAGAAGGGGAGATAAAGTGCTCCAAGGTGCTGTGGAGATCGAGGAAGGTCTCGGGAGGCATCGCGACTGTGAGGAGAGGGGCCGATGGACAAAAGAAGGCTTGGGGACAACAAGGAGGAACTCGGGTGATCATCTGAGCAGAGTAGGCATGGTCTCTGGTGGCCGGGGACTGAACACGGGAATCCTAGACAGCGTAGAGGAACAAATGAGTGTTCTGTGGCTCAAAGATGGCCCCACCTAAAGTGCTACGAGATGTATGTGGAGCACAAGGAAGGTCTCAGGAGGCATCGTGACTGGGAGAAGAAATGTCCCGAGGGAGCCAGAGAGACAGAAAAAAGGATTAGAGACATGGCAATTAAATCCGGAGGGGATCTGAACCGAGTAAACATGTCATCAGAGGGCCAGGGAATGAATAGACGCACGGCAAGAGGGAAGAGAGGACAGAATGACTGGGCTGGGTCACAGATATGGACTCAGGAAGTCCTCTGAGGGAACGAGAGGGATGTGAGGTCTGCTACAAAGCTAAAAGTGTGCTAAGGGCAACCTCGAAGGCATCGACAGGCATCGTGACACCATTAGAGGGGTCCCGATTGGGCCAAAGACACCAAAGGCGGCTCAGGGACACAAGGAAGAAGTCCGGAGGGGATTTGAACAGAGTACAGGTGTCGTCAGGAGGCCGGGGACCAAATGGAGGCACCCTAGATGGCAGAGCGCTCTGAGGCACAAACAAAGCCGAGGATGGGTTTCTGAGGGACCGCGAGAGGACCAAAGTCCGCTACAGAGCTCAGACAGGGCTGTGGTACACAAAGAAGGTGTCTGAAGAGGCATGGTGACTGGGAGCAGAGGGGTCGTGAAAGGCTCAGAGGGATAAGAGAGATTGAAAGGGAGGCAGTGTCACCAAAGTGCTGCGGAGCGCAAGGAAGGTCTCGGGAGGCATCCTAGCTGGCATAGAGGAGAAAAAGAATGCTCTTATATGGGAACAGAGATCTTGGGAGAGGTGCGATTGTGACAAAACGAGTCCAAAGGAGGCTTACAGAGCCAAAAGTGTGTTGCAGGGAACATCTAAGACCTCAGGAGACATCGTGACAGTAGCAGAGGGGTTCTGAGAGGGACAGACAAAAGAAGGCTCGGGGACATGATGAAGAAGTCCAGAGGGGATTTGAACAGACTACCGATGTCCTCAGGGACTGCACAGAGGTATCCTAGCTAGCATAGAGGACAACAAGAGTGTCCTGGAGATGAAAGATGGCATCAGGAAAGGTTCTCAGGGAGGGAGAAGGGCGCAAAGTGCGCTACAGAGCCAAGAGAGGGCTGTGGGACACAAGGATGGCGTCGGGAGGCATGATGACGGCAGCAGAAAGGGTGCTGAGAGTGAAAGAGAGACAGAAGGCAGCTCTGGGACACAATGCAAAACTGAAGAAGGTGTCCCCGCAATGTACAGATGTCCTCAGGGGATGAGCGACTGAATCGAGGCATCCTAGATGGCAGTGAACAGGGTAAGAGAGCTCTGGGGCACAGAGCAAGCCTGAGGAAGGGTTCTGGTTGAATAAGAGAGATACAAAGAGGGCTGCAGAGCTCCAAGGGTGCCATGGGCCCTAAGGACAGTCTCGGGAGGCATCGTGATGAGAACAAGAGGGCGCCAGGGGGACAGAGACCAACAAAGTATTGCTGACACAATGAGGTACTCGGGAAGGGATCTGAACAGAGTACAGATGTCCTCAGGGGACCAGGGACCGAATGGAGGCATCTGACATGGCGGAGGGGAAGGCAAGAGTGCTCTGGGGCACAATGAGAGCCTGAGGAAGAGTTGTGTCTGAATAAGAAAGATACAAAGCCTGCTGCAGAACTAAAGGATGGCTGTGGAACACAAGGACACTCACAGGAAGCATCGTGACAAAAAGAGGGGCGCTGAGGTGGCCAGAGAGACAGATGGCGACTCGAAGACACAAAGGTACTCGGGAGGGGATTTGAACAGAGCACAGATGATGTGAGGGAGACACTGACCCACTGGTGGGTCAGCAAGCGAGGTGGAGGAGAGGACAAAAAGACTGCTCTGAGGACGAGGAGATGTTCTGACAAACCAAGAGGGGTTCAAATTACACTCCAGAGATAGAAGCGTGCCGAGGAGACCCTCTAAAGCCTCGGGATGAACCGAGAGAAAAGGAAAAAAAGTAAGACACAAAGAAAACTTAACAAGCAACAGGGTACGTGACAAAGAAGAAAGAATTAAAAAAGAGGGATAGACAGCTTGATAAAAGCCAACATGGAAAGAAAATTTTAAAAGTAAAAGGGTACAAGGCAGAGGAGGAAAAAAATTAAAAAATAGGGACAGATAACTACATAAAAGTAGACATAGAAAAAAATTGAAAAATGAAGGCATTGAAGGAGAAAAAAAATTAAGAATAGGGACAACAAACTAAATAAATGGAGTCATAGAAAGAAAATTGAAAAATTGAGAGAGTACCCAACAAGACAAGAAAGAATTAAAAAATAGGGACAGGAACTAGATAAAAGCAAACATAGGGGGGAAAAAAAGCAACAAGATTAAGGAAATAAATAAAAAAAACCAGGAACAGCAAACTCAATAAACAAAGACATAGAAACAAAATTTAAAAAGTGACAGGGTACAGCGCAGGCTAGAAAGCAATAAAAAATAAAGGCAGTGAACTGGATAACAGTAGATAGAGAACAGAAATTTAAAAGCAACTTGACACAGGACAGACAGGAAATATTAAAAAAATAGGGTTAGGCATCTTGATAAAAGTAGGCATAGAAAGAAAATTTTTCAAGTGACAATGTAGAGGACAGATAGGAAAAAAGTAAATAATAGGGACAGAAAAATACATAAAAAGTGAACATAGAAACATAAATTCAAAAGTGAAGACATTAAGAGGGGAAAAAATTAAACAATAGCAAAAAACCCTAAATAGAGACATAGAAAGACAATTTTAAAAGTGGGTACAGGACAGACTAGAATGAATTAAAAAATAAAGATGGCGAACTGGATAAAAATAGACAAGGAAAGAAATTTAAAAGCGACGGGGTACAGAACAGACAGGAAAAAAAAAAACAGGGAGAGACATAGTGATAAAAGTAGACAGAAAAAAATTTTAAAGCAATGGGATACAGGAAACAGGAAAAAATTAAAACATAGGGACAGAAAACAAGATAAAAGTACACCTAGAAAAAAAATTGAAAATTAAAAGAATTATGAGAGTAAAAAATTGAAAAATAGGGACAATGAACTAGACAAAAGTAGACATAGAAAGAAAATTTAAAAAGCAATGCGGTTCATGACAGACAGGAAAGAATTAAAAAATAGAAACAGGAACTGGTTAAAAGGAGACATAGAACATTTTAAAAGCGACAGGATTAAGGAAATAAAGGAAAAAATTAAAAATAGCAAACTAAAACAGAGATATATAAAGCCAATTTACAAATGAACAGGCTACATGACAGGCAACAAAGAATTAAAAAATAGGGATGGGAGCTTGAGAAAAGTATGCATAGAAAGAAAATCTAAAAAGCGATTCAAGTAAGGAAAGGCAAACAATTAAGAACTAAAGACAGTGAATGGGGAAAAAGTAGACATAGAAAAGCATTTTTAAAAAAAGATTAAAAAAATAAAGGGAAAAAAAGAAAAATAAGGACAGCGAAATAAAACGCAGACAAAGAAGATTTTTAAAAGGTTTAAAGGAGAGATGTCCTGATTTTGGCTGGGGTTAAGCCATGAAAAACACACAGAAAAAATTTAGAAATACAGACAGTGAACTTGATAAAAGCAGACATAAAATATTACAAGCTACAGGGATTAGGAAAATAAATGAAAAAAAATAAAAATAAGGACAGCGAATGAAAACAAATAAAAAGGACATTTAAAAAGCGACACTACAATCAAAACACAAGAAATTAAAAGAAAAGACAGCGATATAAAGACAGTGAACAGGATAAAAGTGGAAAAAATTTAGAAAGCAAGGGGGATTAGGGAAATAAAGAGAAAAACTAAAAAACAGGGACAGCAAACCAAAACACATTTGGACAGAACATTTAAAACACGACGTCACTAAGGAAAGACAAGAGGTATTAAAAGAAATAAACAGCAAAATAAAAAAGTGAACAGGATAAATATACAAAATTTAAAAACAAATGGTGATTAAGGAAATAAAGAAGAAAAAATTAAAATAGGGGCAGTAAAACTAACAGTATGGAGAAAAGATTTAAAAAGCGACGGGACTACAGAAAGACAAGAAATAATTAAAAAAATACAGACAGTGAATAAAGACAGCAAATGGGATAAAAGCAGACAGAAAATTTTAAAAGCACCATGATTAAGGAAATAGGTAAAAATTAAAAAACAAGTGACTGTGAACTAAAACGGAGATGTAGAAACAGAATTTAAAATTGATGGCACTATGGAAAACCAAGTAATAATTCTAAAACAACAGCAAAGGGAATAAAAGTATACATGGAAAGAACATTTGAAAAGCGATGAGTATTAGGGAAATACAGGAAAAATACAAATGAGGGTCAGCAAACTATAAGAGGTGTAGAAAGAAAACTTTAAAAATCAACGACACTAAAAACAGACAAGAAAGAATTACAAAAAAAAAGCAAAGGCACTATACGTCAGCGTAGCAACAGTCATTAAAAAGCAATAGGCATTAGAAAATACACGACAAAAATAAAACATAAGGACAGCCAACTATAATGTAGACGTAGAAAGAAATTTGAAAGCGAGGGCACTAAGGAAGCACAAGGAATGATGCTAAAAAAAACCAGCAAAGGGATAAAGTCGGCATAGAAAGAAAATCTTAAAAGTGAGGGGGATGAGGGAAAGAAAGGGAAGATTAAAACAGAGGGACAGCGAACAAAAACAGAGACTTAGAAGGAAGTCTGAAAAGTGATGCAAAGAAGCGCAGAGAAGAAATAATTTTTAAAAGCCAGTGAAGGGGAGAAAAGCAGGCGAAGAAAGAATGTTGAAAAAGCGACAGGAATTAAGAAAGTAAGGGCAAAAATTAAGAACTAGGGACAGCGGAATAAAACGGAGACGTAGAAAAACATATCTAAGAAGCAAGGGCACTAAGGAAAGAGAAAAAATAAGTCAAAAATCAAGGTAGACAAAGACTGCGAAGGGGACAAAAGTAGACGGAACATTTTAAATGCAATGGTGATTAAGGAAAAAGTTACAAAATAGGGACCGTGAACTAAAACGGAGAGGTATTAGGAAAACTTAAAGAGCAAGGGCACAAAGGACACACAAGGAATAGTTCTAAAAACACCAGCAAAGGGAATAAAAGTCGGCAAAGAAAGTACATTTTAAAAGCGATAGCATCTGGGGAAAAAAGAGAAAAACTAAAACGTAGGGACAGCCAGCTATAACGTAGACGTAGAAAGCAAATTTGAAAAGCGAGGCACTAGGGAAGCACAAGGAACGATGCTAAAAAAAACAGCAAAGGGGATAAAAGTCGGCATAGAAAGAAATCTTAAAGTGAGGGATGAGGGAAAGAAGGGAAGAATTAAAACAGAGGGACAGCGAACAAAAACGGAGACGTAGAAAGGAAGTCTAAAAGTGATGGCAAAGAAGCAGAGAAGAAATAATTTTAAAAGCCAGTGAAGGGAAGAAAAGCAGGCAAAGAAAGAATGTTGAAAAAGCGACAGGATTAAGAAAGTAGAGGGCAAAAATAAGAACTAGGGACAGCGAACTAAAACGGAGACGTAGGAAAACATATCTAAGAAGCAAGGGCACTAAGGAAAGAGAAAAAATAAGTCAAAAATCAAGGTAGACAAAAAGACTGCGAAGGGGATAAAAGTAGACGGAACATTTTAAAGCAATTGGTGATTAAGGAAAAAGTTACAAAATAGAGACCATGAACTGAAACGAGAGGTATTAGGAAAACTTAAAGAGCAAGGGCACTAAGGAAACACAAGGAATAGTTCTAAAAAACCAGCAAAGGGATAAAATTCGGCACAGAAAGAATTTTAGAAGGATAGGCATTAGGGGAAAAAGGGAAAAATTAAAACGTAGGGACAGCCACATAACGTAGACGTCGAAAGCAAATTTGAAAAGCGAGGGCACTAAGGAAGCACAAGGAATGATGCTAAAAAAACCAGCAAAGGGGATAAAGTCGGCATAGAAAGAAAATCTTAAAAGTGAGGGGG